>NW_027464232.1:77500-147500 GCF_050947455.1 Rhinoderma darwinii
TCGGATGCCCATTTCAAATACCCAACACAAACAAGAGACCCCTCTGAAAATAGATAGAAGACGAGGGCACCGGGAGAGCATTTGTCGACAGGTTGAAACATCATCTATGAGACTAACAAAAGTTCCTTCGAGCCGGAATTGAACCAGCGACCTAAGGATTGCTGATTTTCTACTACAGTCCTCCGCTCTACCAGCTGAGCTATCGAAGGCTTGCCGAGCTGGTTGTCGGGTGCTTCCTAAGCTTGCAAATGAGTTACATGAGTAGGGAAACAGAGGAGAATTGTCCCGCCCTTTGAAAAACTCGGCAAACCAAAACTTTGGAGAATACGGGCGTCGATCCCGTTACCTCTCGCATGCTAAGCGAGCGCTCTACCATTTGAGCTAATCCCCCTTCTGGCAGTCCATGTTGGGGTCCATGCTGGTTTCCATGTTGGGGTGCCCGATTCACCACAATTGTGATCATCACATACTTTTCAACCTGTAGCTTTAAGCTTTTTTTTTTTTTTTTTTTTTTTAAGTGTGGATGTCTTTCTCCCGTAAAAGCAGAAGGAGCGTGGAGCTTACAGGGTGCCGGGTGGTGTAAAAGTATAGGTGAGTCGTTAGTGTACAGAGTGAAGAATTGTGGGAAGAGAAAAGAAATCAGAATGATTTAAATAAGAAAGTCGCAACGTAGAAAAGATGGTCTAGATCCAATGGCCCATTTGGTTGTGGGCCCAAAAGCCTTTGCCTGTGCCACTTTGTTGCAAAGGCGAAAACATGTGGCATGAGAAACTGGGAGGTTGCGTGTATAAAAAGCATAGTCTGAAGGTCGTGAAAATGAGATGGTCAGGGATCGGGGGTCTCTATTCTATTTTTACGAGAAAAACATGTGATTCCGACAGGGGATAATGGCCAAATTGTAACAGGGGGCGTGAGTAAAAGAGAGCACTTAGCAGAGGATGGTTTCGATGCATCGACCTCTGGGTTATGGGCCCAGCACGCTTCCGCTGCACCACTCTGCTGCCATACCTCCAAAAGAGAGGGGTAGCCTATTACCCGCTGACTGTTGTTAAGACGCTAATGTGGAGGCCATCTCTGTGTTGCAATTGTCCATTTGTTGGCGGCTGTAGTTCCACGCAGTTGTTATGTTTTATCATTCTCTTCTTTTTATTGTGTTGATCAGAAGGTCCTCTAAGAAACATACTCCATTTACCATGTTGTGGCTTTTTTACGACTTTAATCAAAGTGGGGGAGCGTGGTTGTCTCTGTGGCGCAATTGGTTAGCGCGTTCGGCTGTTAACCGGAAGGTTGGTGGTTCAAGCCCACCCAGGGACGGCAGTGTCCTCTTTTTGTCTCAGTTGCATGTTACAGAAAATCCTATGGTGCCTCTCAACTTAAAGTTTCGGCCAGAAGAGGAGGGCACCGGTTGTAAGACCATTTCAACATGTACAGTGTGAAAAATTTTGAGAAGAGAAAAAAATCCCAGTGATTTGGATGACATAGTTGCAATGTAGAAAGAATGGTCCAGAGCCTTTGGCCCTCTTTGGTTGTGGGCCTAAATGTCTTTCCATGCGCCACTCTGTTTCAAAGAAGATGACACATGACATGAGAAACTGGGAGGTTCAAGCAAAGCTTGAAGGTTGTGAAAACTTTTTTTTGTCTGATAACCAAAAGGTTGGTGGTTCAAGCCCACCCAGGGATGATTGTACCCTCTTTTTGTTTCAGTTGCATGTCAGAGTTACAGAAAGTCCTACTGTGGCTCTCAACTGAGAGTTTCGGTCGGATGCCCATTTCAAATACCCAACACAAACAAGAGACCCCTCTGAAAATAGATAGAAGACGAGGGCACCGGGAGAGCATTTGTCGACAGGTTGAAACATCATCTATGAGACTAACAAAAGTTCCTTCGAGCCGGAATTGAACCAGCGACCTAAGGATTGCTGATTTTCTACTACAGTCCTCCGCTCTACCAGCTGAGCTATCGAAGGCTTGCCGAGCTGGTTGTCGGGTGCTTCCTAAGCTTGCAAATGAGTTACATGAGTAGGGAAACAGAGGAGAATTGTCCCGCCCTTTGAAAAACTCGGCAAACCAAAACTTTGGAGAATACGGGCGTCGATCCCGTTACCTCTCGCATGCTAAGCGAGCGCTCTACCATTTGAGCTAATCCCCCTTCTGGCAGTCCATGTTGGGGTCCATGCTGGTTTCCATGTTGGGGTGCCTGATTCACCACAATTGTGATCATCACATACTTTTCAACCTGTAGCTTTAAGCTTTTTTTTTTTTTTTTTTTTTTTAAGTGTGGATGTCTTTCTCCCGTAAAAGCAGAAGGAGCGTGGAGCTTACAGGGTGCCGGGTGGTGTAAAAGTATAGGTGAGTCGTTAGTGTACAGAGTGAAGAATTGTGGGAAGAGAAAAGAAATCAGAATGATTTAAATAAGAAAGTCGCAACGTAGAAAAGATGGTCTAGATCCAATGGCCCATTTGGTTGTGGGCCCAAAAGCCTTTGCCTGTGCCACTTTGTTGCAAAGGCGAAAACATGTGGCATGAGAAACTGGGAGGTTGCGTGTATAAAAAGCATAGTCTGAAGGTCGTGAAAATGAGATGGTCAGGGATCGGGGGTCTCTATTCTATTTTTACGAGAAAAACATGTGATTCCGACAGGGGATAATGGCCAAATTGTAACAGGGGGCGTGAGTAAAAGAGAGCACTTAGCAGAGGATGGTTTCGATGCATCGACCTCTGGGTTATGGGCCCAGCACGCTTCCGCTGCACCACTCTGCTGCCATACCTCCAAAAGAGAGGGGTAGCCTATTACCCGCTGACTGTTGTTAAGACGCTAATGTGGAGGCCATCTCTGTGTTGCAATTGTCCATTTGTTGGCGGCTGTAGTTCCACGCAGTTGTTATGTTTTATCATTCTCTTCTTTTTATTGTGTTGATCAGAAGGTCCTCTAAGAAACATACTCCATTTACCATGTTGTGGCTTTTTTACGACTTTAATCAAAGTGGGGGAGCGTGGTTGTCTCTGTGGCGCAATTGGTTAGCGCGTTCGGCTGTTAACCGGAAGGTTGGTGGTTCAAGCCCACCCAGGGACGGCAGTGTCCTCTTTTTGTCTCAGTTGCATGTTACAGAAAATCCTATGGTGCCTCTCAACTTAAAGTTTCGGCCAGAAGAGGAGGGCACCGGTTGTAAGACCATTTCAACATGTACAGTGTGAAAAATTTTGAGAAGAGAAAAAAATCCCAGTGATTTGGATGACATAGTTGCAATGTAGAAAGAATGGTCCAGAGCCTTTGGCCCTCTTTGGTTGTGGGCCTAAATGTCTTTCCATGCGCCACTCTGTTTCAAAGAAGATGACACATGACATGAGAAACTGGGAGGTTCAAGCAAAGCTTGAAGGTTGTGAAAACTTTTTTTTGTCTGATAACCAAAAGGTTGGTGGTTCAAGCCCACCCAGGGATGATTGTACCCTCTTTTTGTTTCAGTTGCATGTCAGAGTTACAGAAAGTCCTACTGTGGCTCTCAACTGAGAGTTTCGGTCGGATGCCCATTTCAAATACCCAACACAAACAAGAGACCCCTCTGAAAATAGATAGAAGACGAGGGCACCGGGAGAGCATTTGTCGACAGGTTGAAACATCATCTATGAGACTAACAAAAGTTCCTTCGAGCCGGAATTGAACCAGCGACCTAAGGATTGCTGATTTTCTACTACAGTCCTCCGCTCTACCAGCTGAGCTATCGAAGGCTTGCCGAGCTGGTTGTCGGGTGCTTCCTAAGCTTGCAAATGAGTTACATGAGTAGGGAAACAGAGGAGAATTGTCCCGCCCTTTGAAAAACTCGGCAAACCAAAACTTTGGAGAATACGGGCGTCGATCCCGTTACCTCTCGCATGCTAAGCGAGCGCTCTACCATTTGAGCTAATCCCCCTTCTGGCAGTCCATGTTGGGGTCCATGCTGGTTTCCATGTTGGGGTGCCTGATTCACCACAATTGTGATCATCACATACTTTTCAACCTGTAGCTTTAAGCTTTTTTTTTTTTTTTTTTTTTTTAAGTGTGGATGTCTTTCTCCCGTAAAAGCAGAAGGAGCGTGGAGCTTACAGGGTGCCGGGTGGTGTAAAAGTATAGGTGAGTCGTTAGTGTACAGAGTGAAGAATTGTGGGAAGAGAAAAGAAATCAGAATGATTTAAATAAGAAAGTCGCAACGTAGAAAAGATGGTCTAGATCCAATGGCCCATTTGGTTGTGGGCCCAAAAGCCTTTGCCTGTGCCACTTTGTTGCAAAGGCGAAAACATGTGGCATGAGAAACTGGGAGGTTGCGTGTATAAAAAGCATAGTCTGAAGGTCGTGAAAATGAGATGGTCAGGGATCGGGGGTCTCTATTCTATTCTTACGAGAAAAACATGTGATTCCGACCGGGGATAATGGCCAAATTGTAACAGGGGGCGTGAGTAAAAGAGAGCACTTAGCAGAGGATGGTTTCGATCCATCGACCTCTGGGTTATGGGCCCAGCACGCTTCCGCTGCGCCACTCTGCTGCCATACCTCCAAAAGAGAGGGGTAGCCTATTACCCGCTGACTGTTGTTAAGACGCTAATGTGGAGGCCATCTCTGTGTTGCAATTGTCCATTTGTTGGCGGCTGTAGTTCCACGCAGTTGTTATGTTTTATCATTCTCTTCTTTTTATTGTGTTGATCAGAAGGTCCTCTAAGAAACATACTCCATTTACCATGTTGTGGCTTTTTTAAGACTTTAATCAAAGTGGGGGAGCGTGGTTGTCTCTGTGGCGCAATTGGTTAGCGCGTTCGGCTGTTAACCGGAAGGTTGGTGGTTCAAGCCCACCCAGGGACGGCAGTGTCCTCTTTTTGTCTCAGTTGCATGTTACAGAAAATCCTATGGTGCCTCTCAACTTAAAGTTTCGGCCAGAAGAGGAGGGCACCGGTTGTAAGACCATTTCAACATGTACAGTGTGAAAAATTTTGAGAAGAGAAAAAAATCCCAGTGATTTGGATGACATAGTTGCAATGTAGAAAGAATGGTCCAGAGCCTTTGGCCCTCTTTGGTTGTGGGCCTAAATGTCTTTCCATGCGCCACTCTGTTTCAAAGAAGATGACACATGACATGAGAAACTGGGAGGTTCAAGCAAAGCTTGAAGGTTGTGAAAACTTTTTTTTGTCTGATAACCAAAAGGTTGGTGGTTCAAGCCCACCCAGGGATGATTGTACCCTCTTTTTGTTTCAGTTGCATGTCAGAGTTACAGAAAGTCCTACTGTGGCTCTCAACTGAGAGTTTCGGTCGGATGCCCATTTCAAATACCCAACACAAACAAGAGACCCCTCTGAAAATAGATAGAAGACGAGGGCACCGGGAGAGCATTTGTCGACAGGTTGAAACATCATCTATGAGACTAACAAAAGTTCCTTCGAGCCGGAATTGAACCAGCGACCTAAGGATTGCTGATTTTCTACTACAGTCCTCCGCTCTACCAGCTGAGCTATCGAAGGCTAGCCCAGCTGGTTGTCGGGTGCTTCCTAAGCTTGCAAATGAGTTACATGAGTAGGGAAACAGAGGAGAATTGTCCCGCTCTTTGAAAAACTCGGCAAACCAAAACTTTGGAGAATACGGGCGTCGATCCCGTTACCTCTCGCATGCTAAGCGAGCGCTCTACCATTTGAGCTAATCCCCCTTCTGGCAGTCCATGTTGGGGTCCATGCTGGTTTCCATGTTGGGGTGCCTGATTCACCACAATTGTGATCATCACATACTTTTCAACCTGTAGCTTTAAGCTTTTTTTTTTTTTTTTTTTTTTAAGTGTGGATGTCTTTCTCCCGTAAAAGCAGAAGGAGCGTGGAGCTTACAGGGTGCCGGGTGGTGTAAAAGTATAGGTGAGTCGTTAGTGTACAGAGTGAAGAATTGTGGGAAGAGAAAAGAAATCAGAATGATTTAAATAAGAAAGTCGCAACGTAGAAAAGATGGTCTAGATCCAATGGCCCATTTGGTTGTGGGCCCAAAAGCCTTTGCCTGTGCCACTTTGTTGCAAAGGCGAAAACATGTGGCATGAGAAACTGGGAGGTTGCGTGTATAAAAAGCATAGTCTGAAGGTCGTGAAAATGAGATGGTCAGGGATCGGGGGTCTCTATTCTATTTTTACGAGAAAAACATGTGATTCCGACCGGGGATAATGGCCAAATTGTAACAGGGGGCGTGAGTAAAAGAGAGCACTTAGCAGAGGATGGTTTCGATCCATCGACCTCTGGGTTATGGGCCCAGCACGCTTCCGCTGCGCCACTCTGCTGCCATACCTCCAAAAGAGAGGGGTAGCCTATTACCCGCTGACTGTTGTTAAGACGCTAATGTGGAGGCCATCTCTGTGTTGCAATTGTCCATTTGTTGGCGGCTGTAGTTCCACGCAGTTGTTATGTTTTATCATTCTCTTCTTTTTATTGTGTTGATCAGAAGGTCCTCTAAGAAACATACTCCATTTACCATGTTGTGGCTTTTTTACGACTTTAATCAAAGTGGGGGAGCGTGGTTGTCTCTGTGGCGCAATTGGTTAGCGCGTTCGGCTGTTAACCGGAAGGTTGGTGGTTCAAGCCCACCCAGGGACGGCAGTGTCCTCTTTTTGTCTCAGTTGCATGTTACAGAAAATCCTATGGTGCCTCTCAACTTAAAGTTTCGGCCAGAAGAGGAGGGCACCGGTTGTAAGACCATTTCAACATGTACAGTGTGAAAAATTTTGAGAAGAGAAAAAAATCCCAGTGATTTGGATGACATAGTTGCAATGTAGAAAGAATGGTCCAGAGCCTTTGGCCCTCTTTGGTTGTGGGCCTAAATGTCTTTCCATGCGCCACTCTGTTTCAAAGAAGATGACACATGACATGAGAAACTGGGAGGTTCAAGCAAAGCTTGAAGGTTGTGAAAACTTTTTTTTGTCTGATAACCAAAAGGTTGGTGGTTCAAGCCCACCCAGGGATGATTGTACCCTCTTTTTGTTTCAGTTGCATGTCAGAGTTACAGAAAGTCCTACTGTGGCTCTCAACTGAGAGTTTCGGTCGGATGCCCATTTCAAATACCCAACACAAACAAGAGACCCCTCTGAAAATAGATAGAAGACGAGGGCACCGGGAGAGCATTTGTCGACAGGTTGAAACATCATCTATGAGACTAACAAAAGTTCCTTCGAGCCGGAATTGAACCAGCGACCTAAGGATTGCTGATTTTCTACTACAGTCCTCCGCTCTACCAGCTGAGCTATCGAAGGCTTGCCGAGCTGGTTGTCGGGTGCTTCCTAAGCTTGCAAATAAGTTACATGAGTAGGGAAACAGAGGAGAATTGTCCCGCTCTTTGAAAAACTCGGCAAACCAAAACTTTGGAGAATACGGGCGTCGATCCCGTTACCTCTCGCATGCTAAGCGAGCGCTCTACCATTTGAGCTAATCCCCCTTCTGGCAGTCCATGTTGGGGTCCATGCTGGTTTCCATGTTGGGGTGCCTGATTCACCACAATTGTGATCATCACATACTTTTCAACCTGTAGCTTTAAGCTTTTTTTTTTTTTTTTTTTTTTAAGTGTGGATGTCTTTCTCCCGTAAAAGCAGAAGGAGCGTGGAGCTTACAGGGTGCCGGGTGGTGTAAAAGTATAGGTGAGTCGTTAGTGTACAGAGTGAAGAATTGTGGGAAGAGAAAAGAAATCAGAATGATTTAAATAAGAAAGTCGCAACGTAGAAAAGATGGTCTAGATCCAATGGCCCATTTGGTTGTGGGCCCAAAAGCCTTTGCCTGTGCCACTTTGTTGCAAAGGCGAAAACATGTGGCATGAGAAACTGGGAGGTTGCGTGTATAAAAAGCATAGTCTGAAGGTCGTGAAAATGAGATGGTCAGGGATCGGGGGTCTCTATTCTATTTTTACGAGAAAAACATGTGATTCCGACCGGGGATAATGGCCAAATTGTAACAGGGGGCGTGAGTAAAAGAGAGCACTTAGCAGAGGATGGTTTCGATGCATCGACCTCTGGGTTATGGGCCCAGCACGCTTCCGCTGCGCCACTCTGCTGCCATACCTCCAAAAGAGAGGGGTAGCCTATTACCCGCTGACTGTTGTTAAGACGCTAATGTGGAGGCCATCTCTGTGTTGCAATTGTCCATTTGTTGGCGGCTGTAGTTCCACGCAGTTGTTATGTTTTATCATTCTCTTCTTTTTATTGTGTTGATCAGAAGGTCCTCTAAGAAACATACTCCATTTACCATGTTGTGGCTTTTTTACGACTTTAATCAAAGTGGGGGAGCGTGGTTGTCTCTGTGGCGCAATTGGTTAGCGCGTTCGGCTGTTAACCGGAAGGTTGGTGGTTCAAGCCCACCCAGGGACGGCAGTGTCCTCTTTTTGTCTCAGTTGCATGTTACAGAAAATCCTATGGTGCCTCTCAACTTAAAGTTTCGGCCAGAAGAGGAGGGCACCGGTTGTAAGACCATTTCAACATGTACAGTGTGAAAAATTTTGAGAAGAGAAAAAAATCCCAGTGATTTGGATGACATAGTTGCAATGTAGAAAGAATGGTCCAGAGCCTTTGGCCCTCTTTGGTTGTGGGCCTAAATGTCTTTCCATGCGCCACTCTGTTTCAAAGAAGATGACACATGACATGAGAAACTGGGAGGTTCAAGCAAAGCTTGAAGGTTGTGAAAACTTTTTTTTGTCTGATAACCAAAAGGTTGGTGGTTCAAGCCCACCCAGGGATGATTGTACCCTCTTTTTGTTTCAGTTGCATGTCAG
Organism: Rhinoderma darwinii; assembly: GCF_050947455.1. Classification (NCBI taxonomy): domain Eukaryota; kingdom Metazoa; phylum Chordata; class Amphibia; order Anura; family Rhinodermatidae; genus Rhinoderma; species Rhinoderma darwinii. The sequence continues at coordinate 86,246 of NW_027464232.1, forward strand.
AGTTACAGAAAGTCCTACTGTGGCTCTCAACTGAGAGTTTCGGTCGGATGCCCATTTCAAATACCCAACACAAACAAGAGACCCCTCTGAAAATAGATAGAAGACGAGGGCACCGGGAGAGCATTTGTCGACAGGTTGAAACATCATCTATGAGACTAACAAAAGTTCCTTCGAGCCGGAATTGAACCAGCGACCTAAGGATTGCTGATTTTCTACTACAGTCCTCCGCTCTACCAGCTGAGCTATCGAAGGCTTGCCGAGCTGGTTGTCGGGTGCTTCCTAAGCTTGCAAATAAGTTACATGAGTAGGGAAACAGAGGAGAATTGTCCCGCCCTTTGAAAAACTCGGCAAACCAAAACTTTGGAGAATACGGGCGTCGATCCCGTTACCTCTCGCATGCTAAGCGACCGCTCTACCATTTGAGCTAATCCCCCTTCTGGCAGTCCATGTTGGGGTCCATGCTGGTTTCCATGTTGGGGTGCCCGATTCACCACAATTGTGATCATCACATACTTTTCAACCTGTAGCTTTAAGCTTTTTTTTTTTTTTTTTTTTTTTAAGTGTGGATGTCTTTCTCCCGTAAAAGCAGAAGGAGCGTGGAGCTTACAGGGTGCCGGGTGGTGTAAAAGTATAGGTGAGTCGTTAGTGTACAGAGTGAAGAATTGTGGGAAGAGAAAAGAAATCAGAATGATTTAAATAAGAAAGTCGCAACGTAGAAAAGATGGTCTAGATCCAATGGCCCATTTGGTTGTGGGCCCAAAAGCCTTTGCCTGTGCCACTTTGTTGCAAAGGCGAAAACATGTGGCATGAGAAACTGGGAGGTTGCGTGTATAAAAAGCATAGTCTGAAGGTCGTGAAAATGAGATGGTCAGGGATCGGGGGTCTCTATTCTATTTTTACGAGAAAAACATGTGATTCCGACCGGGGATAATGGCCAAATTGTAACAGGGGGCGTGAGTAAAAGAGAGCACTTAGCAGAGGATGGTTTCGATGCATCGACCTCTGGGTTATGGGCCCAGCACGCTTCCGCTGCGCCACTCTGCTGCCATACCTCCAAAAGAGAGGGGTAGCCTATTACCCGCTGACTGTTGTTAAGACGCTAATGTGGAGGCCATCTCTGTGTTGCAATTGTCCATTTGTTGGCGGCTGTAGTTCCACGCAGTTGTTATGTTTTATCATTCTCTTCTTTTTATTGTGTTGATCAGAAGGTCCTCTAAGAAACATACTCCATTTACCATGTTGTGGCTTTTTTACGACTTTAATCAAAGTGGGGGAGCGTGGTTGTCTCTGTGGCGCAATTGGTTAGCGCGTTTGGCTGTTAACCGGAAGGTTGGTGGTTCAAGCCCACCCAGGGACGGCAGTGTCCTCTTTTTGTCTCAGTTGCATGTTACAGAAAATCCTATGGTGCCTCTCAACTTAAAGTTTCGGCCAGAAGAGGAGGGCACCGGTTGTAAGACCATTTCAACATGTACAGTGTGAAAAATTTTGAGAAGAGAAAAAAATCCCAGTGATTTGGATGACATAGTTGCAATGTAGAAAGAATGGTCCAGAGCCTTTGGCCCTCTTTGGTTGTGGGCCTAAATGTCTTTCCATGCGCCACTCTGTTTCAAAGAAGATGACACATGACATGAGAAACTGGGAGGTTCAAGCAAAGCTTGAAGGTTGTGAAAACTTTTTTTTGTCTGATAACCAAAAGGTTGGTGGTTCAAGCCCACCCAGGGATGATTGTACCCTCTTTTTGTTTCAGTTGCATGTCAGAGTTACAGAAAGTCCTACTGTGGCTCTCAACTGAGAGTTTCGGTCGGATGCCCATTTCAAATACCCAACACAAACAAGAGACCCCTCTGAAAATAGATAGAAGACGAGGGCACCGGGAGAGCATTTGTCGACAGGTTGAAACATCATCTATGAGACTAACAAAAGTTCCTTCGAGCCGGAATTGAACCAGCGACCTAAGGATTGCTGATTTTCTACTACAGTCCTCCGCTCTACCAGCTGAGCTATCGAAGGCTTGCCGAGCTGGTTGTCGGGTGCTTCCTAAGCTTGCAAATGAGTTACATGAGTAGGGAAACAGAGGAGAATTGTCCCGCTCTTTGAAAAACTCGGCAAACCAAAACTTTGGAGAATACGGGCGTCGATCCCGTTACCTCTCGCATGCTAAGCGAGCGCTCTACCATTTGAGCTAATCCCCCTTCTGGCAGTCCATGTTGGGGTCCATGCTGGTTTCCATGTTGGGGTGCCTGATTCACCACAATTGTGATCATCACATACTTTTCAACCTGTAGCTTTAAGCTTTTTTTTTTTTTTTTTTTTTAAGTGTGGATGTCTTTCTCCCGTAAAAGCAGAAGGAGCGTGGAGCTTACAGGGTGCCGGGTGGTGTAAAAGTATAGGTGAGTCGTTAGTGTACAGAGTGAAGAATTGTGGGAAGAGAAAAGAAATCAGAATGATTTAAAGGCATGGTGTTGCCCTAAAAACATGTATTTTTTTTAAAAATTAAACATTTAGTGTGTGGGTGATTAAACATTGTTCAAATTTTTTTTTTTTTTTTTGGCACGAGCCATGTAATATTATAAATTATTTCTAATTTATAATACTACCCATTTTTGGCCACTAGATGGGGCTGTTCCCAAAATTGCAGCATTGCAACATTGGGTTAAAAGCCCTCGCTCTAGTGAGCTCTCAGCATCCCCCCCTCCTTTATCCTGGCTAGTGCCGGGATAAACGAGGGGTTTGAAAGGTTTAACCTGCTACACTGCGTGTCGCCATTTTTTGAGGTAACCCACAGTGTAGTAGGTTTACATATAGTAGTAAACACACACAAACACTAACATACATTGAAATCTCTTACCTGCTCCTGCCGCCGCGGCTCCCTCTGGCCCGTCCGCTCCGTTTGCTGCCGCTGTTCCATGTGCACAAGTCCGGAAGCCGCGACCGGAAGTAGTAATATTACAGTCCGGCCGCGACTTCCGGTCCACAGGAAAATGGCGCCGGACGGCGCCAATTTCGAATAGGACTGTGTGGGAGCGGCGCATGCGCAGTTCCCACACAGACGCCGTACACGGCAGTCAATGGGACGGGAGCCGTTCGCAGTCCCTATGGGACTGTGGCTGCCGTACTCCATGTCTGTGTGTGTCGTTAATCGACACACACAGAAATGGAACAAAAAATGGCAGCCCCCATAGGGAAGAAAAAGTGTAAAAATAAGAAAAAGTAAAACACAAACACACAAATGAATAAAAACGTTTTTATTAAAGCACTAACATCTTTAACATATAACAAAAATTATTTGCCATGACACTGTTCCTTTAAATAAGAAAGTCGCAACGTAGAAAAGATGGTCTAGATCCAATGGCCCATTTGGTTGTGGGCCCAAAAGCCTTTGCCTGTGCCACTTTGTTGCAAAGGCGAAAACATGTGGCTTGAGAAACTGGGAGGTTGCGTGTATAAAAAGCATAGTCTGAAGGTCGTGAAAATGAGATGGTCAGGGATCGGGGGTCTCTATTCTATTTTTACGAGAAAAACATGTGATTCCGACCGGGGATAATGGCCAAATTGTAACAGGGGGCGTGAGTAAAAGAGAGCACTTAGCAGAGGATGGTTTCGATGCATCGACCTCTGGGTTATGGGCCCAGCACGCTTCCGCTACGCCACTCTGCTGCCATACCTCCAAAAGAGAGGGGTAGCCTATTACCCGCTGACTGTTGTTAAGACGCTAATGTGGAGGCCATCTCTGTGTTGCAATTGTCCATTTGTTGGCGGCTGTAGTTCCACGCAGTTGTTATGTTTTATCATTCTCTTCTTTTTATTGTGTTGATCAGAAGGTCCTCTAAGAAACATACTCCATTTACCATGTTGTGGCTTTTTTACGACTTTAATCAAAGTGGGGGAGCGTGGTTGTCTCTGTGGCGCAATTGGTTAGCGCGTTCGGCTGTTAACCGGAAGGTTGGTGGTTCAAGCCCACCCAGGGACGGCAGTGTCCTCTTTTTGTCTCAGTTGCATGTTACAGAAAATCCTATGGTGCCTCTCAACTTAAAGTTTCGGCCAGAAGAGGAGGGCACCGGTTGTAAGACCATTTCAACATGTACAGTGTGAAAAATTTTGAGAAGAGAAAAAAATCCCAGTGATTTGGATGACATAGTTGCAATGTAGAAAGAATGGTCCAGAGCCTTTGGCCCTCTTTGGTTGTGGGCCTAAATGTCTTTCCATGCGCCACTCTGTTTCAAAGAAGATGACACATGACATGAGAAACTGGGAGGTTCAAGCAAAGCTTGAAGGTTGTGAAAACTTTTTTTTGTCTGATAACCAAAAGGTTGGTGGTTCAAGCCCACCCAGGGATGATTGTACCCTCTTTTTGTTTCAGTTGCATGTCAGAGTTACAGAAAGTCCTACTGTGGCTCTCAACTGAGAGTTTCGGTCGGATGCCCATTTCAAATACCCAACACAAACAAGAGACCCCTCTGAAAATAGATAGAAGACGAGGGCACCGGGAGAGCATTTGTCGACAGGTTGAAACATCATCTATGAGACTAACAAAAGTTCCTTCGAGCCGGAATTGAACCAGCGACCTAAGGATTGCTGATTTTCTACTACAGTCCTCCGCTCTACCAGCTGAGCTATCGAAGGCTTGCCGAGCTGGTTGTCGGGTGCTTCCTAAGCTTGCAAATGAGTTACATGAGTAGGGAAACAGAGGAGAATTGTCCCGCTCTTTGAAAAACTCGGCAAACCAAAACTTTGGAGAATACGGGCGTCGATCCCGTTACCTCTCGCATGCTAAGCGAGCGCTCTACCATTTGAGCTAATCCCCCTTCTGGCAGTCCATGTTGGGGTCCATGCTGGTTTCCATGTTGGGGTGCCTGATTCACCACAATTGTGATCATCACATACTTTTCAACCTGTAGCTTTAAGCTTTTTTTTTTTTTTTTTTTTTTTTTAAGTGTGGATGTCTTTCTCCCGTAAAAGCAGAAGGAGCGTGGAGCTTACAGGGTGCCGGGTGGTGTAAAAGTATAGGTGAGTCGTTAGTGTACAGAGTGAAGAATTGTGGGAAGAGAAAAGAAATCAGAATGATTTAAATAAGAAAGTCGCAACATAGAAAAGATGGTCTAGATCCAATGGCCCATTTGGTTGTGGGCCCAAAAGCCTTTGCCTGTGCCACTTTGTTGCAAAGGCGAAAACATGTGGCATGAGAAACTGGGAGGTTGCGTGTATAAAAAGCATAGTCTGAAGGTCGTGAAAATGAGATGGTCAGGGATCGGGGGTCTCTATTCTATTTTTACGAGAAAAACATGTGATTCCGACCGGGGATAATGGCCAAATTGTAACAGGGGGCGTGAGTAAAAGAGAGCACTTAGCAGAGGATGGTTTCGATGCATCGACCTCTGGGTTATGGGCCCAGCACGCTTCCGCTGCGCCACTCTGCTGCCATACCTCCAAAAGAGAGGGGTAGCCTATTACCCGCTGACTGTTGTTAAGACGCTAATGTGGAGGCCATCTCTGTGTTGCAATTGTCCATTTGTTGGCGGCTGTAGTTCCACGCAGTTGTTATGTTTTATCATTCTCTTCTTTTTATTGTGTTGATCAGAAGGTCCTCTAAGAAACATACTCCATTTACCATGTTGTGGCTTTTTTAGGACTTTAATCAAAGTGGGGGAGCGTGGTTGTCTCTGTGGCGCAATTGGTTCGCGCGTTCGGCTGTTAACCGGAAGGTTGGTGGTTCAAGCCCACCCAGGGACGGCAGTGTCCTCTTTTTGTCTCAGTTGCATGTTACAGAAAATCCTATGGTGCCTCTCAACTTAAAGTTTCGGCCAGAAGAGGAGGGCACCGGTTGTAAGACCATTTCAACATGTACAGTGTGAAAAATTTTGAGAAGAGAAAAAAATCCCAGTGATTTGGATGACATAGTTGCAATGTAGAAAGAATGGTCCAGAGCCTTTGGCCCTCTTTGGTTGTGGGCCTAAATGTCTTTCCATGCGCCACTCTGTTTCAAAGAAGATGACACATGACATGAGAAACTGGGAGGTTCAAGCAAAGCTTGAAGGTTGTGAAAACTTTTTTTTGTCTGATAACCAAAAGGTTGGTGGTTCAAGCCCACCCAGGGATGATTGTACCCTCTTTTTGTTTCAGTTGCATGTCAGAGTTACAGAAAGTCCTACTGTGGCTCTCAACTGAAAGTTTCGGTCGGATGCCCATTTCAAATACCCAACACAAACAAGAGACCCCTCTGAAAATAGATAGAAGACGAGGGCACCGGGAGAGCATTTGTCGACAGGTTGAAACATCATCTATGAGACTAACAAAAGTTCCTTCGAGCCGGAATTGAACCAGCGACCTAAGGATTGCTGATTTTCTACTACAGTCCTCCGCTCTACCAGCTGAGCTATCGAAGGCTTGCCGAGCTGGTTGTCGGGTGCTTCCTAAGCTTGCAAATGAGTTACATGAGTAGGGAAACAGAGGAGAATTGTCCCGCTCTTTGAAAAACTCGGCAAACCAAAACTTTGGAGAATACGGGCGTCGATCCCGTTACCTCTCGCATGCTAAGCGAGCGCTCTACCATTTGAGCTAATCCCCCTTCTGGCAGTCCATGTTGGGGTCCATGCTGGTTTCCATGTTGGGGTGCCTGATTCACCACAATTGTGATCATCACATACTTTTCAACCTGTAGCTTTAAGCTTTTTTTTTTTTTTTTTTTAAGTGTGGATGTCTTTCTCCCGTAAAAGCAGAAGGAGCGTGGAGCTTACAGGGTGCCGGGTGGTGTAAAAGTATAGGTGAGTCGTTAGTGTACAGAGTGAAGAATTGTGGGAAGAGAAAAGAAATCAGAATGATTTAAATAAGAAAGTCGCAACGTAGAAAAGATGGTCTAGATCCAATGGCCCATTTGGTTGTGGGCCCAAAAGCCTTTGCCTGTGCCACTTTGTTGCAAAGGCGAAAACATGTGGCATGAGAAACTGGGAGGTTGCGTGTATAAGAAGCATAGTCTGAAGGTCGTGAAAATGAGATGGTCAGGGATCGGGGGTCTCTATTCTATTTTTACGAGAAAAACATGTGATTCCGACCGGGGATAATGGCCAAATTGTAACAGGGGGCGTGAGTAAAAGAGAGCACTTAGCAGAGGATGGTTTCGATCCATCGACCTCTGGGTTATGGGCCCAGCACGCTTCCGCTGCGCCACTCTGCTGCCATACCTCCAAAAGAGAGGGGTAGCCTATTACCCGCTGACTGTTGTTAAGACGCTAATGTGGAGGCCATCTCTGTGTTGCAATTGTCCATTTGTTGGCGGCTGTAGTTCCACGCAGTTGTTATGTTTTATCATTCTCTTCTTTTTATTGTGTTGATCAGAAGGTCCTCTAAGAAACATACTCCATTTACCATGTTGTGGCTTTTTTACGACTTTAATCAAAGTGGGGGAGCGTGGTTGTCTCTGTGGCGCAATTGGTTAGCGCGTTCGGCTGTTAACCGGAAGGTTGGTGGTTCAAGCCCACCCAGGGACGGCAGTGTCCTCTTTTTGTCTCAGTTGCATGTTACAGAAAATCCTATGGTGCCTCTCAACTTAAAGTTTCGGCCAGAAGAGGAGGGCACCGGTTGTAAGACCATTTCAACATGTACAGTGTGAAAAATTTTGAGAAGAGAAAAAAATCCCAGTGATTTGGATGACATAGTTGCAATGTAGAAAGAATGGTCCAGAGCCTTTGGCCCTCTTTGGTTGTGGGCCTAAATGTCTTTCCATGCGCCACTCTGTTTCAAAGAAGATGACACATGACATGAGAAACTGGGAGGTTCAAGCAAAGCTTGAAGGTTGTGAAAACTTTTTTTTGTCTGATAACCAAAAGGTTGGTGGTTCAAGCCCACCCAGGGATGATTGTACCCTCTTTTTGTTTCAGTTGCATGTCAGAGTTACAGAAAGTCCTACTGTGGCTCTCAACTGAGAGTTTCGGTCGGATGCCCATTTCAAATACCCAACACAAACAAGAGACCCCTCTGAAAATAGATAGAAGACGAGGGCACCGGGAGAGCATTTGTCGACAGGTTGAAACATCATCTATGAGACTAACAAAAGTTCCTTCGAGCCGGAATTGAACCAGCGACCTAAGGATTGCTGATTTTCTACTACAGTCCTCCGCTCTACCAGCTGAGCTATCGAAGGCTTGCTGAGCTGGTTGTCGGGTGCTTCCTAAGCTTGCAAATGAGTTACATGAGTAGGGAAACAGAGGAGAATTGTCCCGCTCTTTGAAAAACTCGGCAAACCAAAACTTTGGAGAATACGGGCGTCGATCCCGTTACCTCTCGCATGCTAAGCGAGCGCTCTACCATTTGAGCTAATCCCCCTTCTGGCAGTCCATGTTGGGGTCCATGCTGGTTTCCATGTTGGGGTGCCTGATTCACCACAATTGTGATCATCACATACTTTTCAACCTGTAGCTTTAAGCTTTTTTTTTTTTTTTTTTTTTTTTTAAGTGTGGATGTCTTTCTCCCGTAAAAGCAGAAGGAGCGTGGAGCTTACAGGGTGCCGGGTGGTGTAAAAGTATAGGTGAGTCGTTAGTGTACAGAGTGAAGAATTGTGGGAAGAGAAAAGAAATCAGAATGATTTAAATAAGAAAGTCGCAACGTAGAAAAGATGGTCTAGATCCAATGGCCCATTTGGTTGTGGGCCCAAAAGCCTTTGCCTGTGCCACTTTGTTGCAAAGGCGAAAACATGTGGCATGAGAAACTGGGAGGTTGCGTGTATAAAAAGCATAGTCTGAAGGTCGTGAAAATGAGATGGTCAGGGATCGGGGGTCTCTATTCTATTTTTACGAGAAAAACATGTGATTCCGACCGGGGATAATGGCCAAATTGTAACAGGGGGCGTGAGTAAAAGAGAGCACTTAGCAGAGGATGGTTTCGATCCATCGACCTCTGGGTTATGGGCCCAGCACGCTTCCGCTGCGCCACTCTGCTGCCATACCTCCAAAAGAGAGGGGTAGCCTATTACCCGCTGACTGTTGTTAAGACGCTAATGTGGAGGCCATCTCTGTGTTGCAATTGTCCATTTGTTGGCGGCTGTAGTTCCACGCAGTTGTTATGTTTTATCATTCTCTTCTTTTTATTGTGTTGATCAGAAGGTCCTCTAAGAAACATACTCCATTTACCATGTTGTGGCTTTTTTACGACTTTAATCAAAGTGGGGGAGCGTGGTTGTCTCTGTGGCGCAATTGGTTAGCGCGTTCGGCTGTTAACCGGAAGGTTGGTGGTTCAAGCCCACCCAGGGACGGCAGTGTCCTCTTTTTGTCTCAGTTGCATGTTACAGAAAATCCTATGGTGCCTCTCAACTTAAAGTTTCGGCCAGAAGAGGAGGGCACCGGTTGTAAGACCATTTCAACATGTACAGTGTGAAAAATTTTGAGAAGAGAAAAAAATCCCAGTGATTTGGATGACATAGTTGCAATGTAGAAAGAATGGTCCAGAGCCTTTGGCCCTCTTTGGTTGTGGGCCTAAATGTCTTTCCATGCGCCACTCTGTTTCAAAGAAGATGACACATGACATGAGAAACTGGGAGGTTCAAGCAAAGCTTGAAGGTTGTGAAAACTTTTTTTTGTCTGATAACCAAAAGGTTGGTGGTTCAAGCCCACCCAGGGATGATTGTACCCTCTTTTTGTTTCAGTTGCATGTCAGAGTTACAGAAAGTCCTACTGTGGCTCTCAACTGAGAGTTTCGGTCGGATGCCCATTTCAAATACCCAACACAAACAAGAGACCCCTCTGAAAATAGATAGAAGACGAGGGCACCGGGAGAGCATTTGTCGACAGGTTGAAACATCATCTATGAGACTAACAAAAGTTCCTTCGAGCCGGAATTGAACCAGCGACCTAAGGATTGCTGATTTTCTACTACAGTCCTCCGCTCTACCAGCTGAGCTATCGAAGGCTTGCCGAGCTGGTTGTCGGGTGCTTCCTAAGCTTGCAAATGAGTTACATGAGTAGGGAAACAGAGGAGAATTGTCCCGCTCTTTGAAAAACTCGGCAAACCAAAACTTTGGAGAATACGGGCGTCGATCCCGTTACCTCTCGCATGCTAAGCGAGCGCTCTACCATTTGAGCTAATCCCCCTTCTGGCAGTCCATGTTGGGGTCCATGCTGGTTTCCATGTTGGGGTGCCTGATTCACCACAATTGTGATCATCACATACTTTTCAACCTGTAGCTTTAAGCTTTTTTTTTTTTTTTTTTTAAGTGTGGATGTCTTTCTCCCGTAAAAGCAGAAGGAGCGTGGAGCTTACAGGGTGCCGGGTGGTGTAAAAGTATAGGTGAGTCGTTAGTGTACAGAGTGAAGAATTGTGGGAAGAGAAAAGAAATCAGAATGATTTAAATAAGAAAGTCGCAACGTAGAAAAGATGGTCTAGATCCAATGGCCCATTTGGTTGTGGGCCCAAAAGCCTTTGCCTGTGCCACTTTGTTGCAAAGGCGAAAACATGTGGCATGAGAAACTGGGAGGTTGCGTGTATAAAAAGCATAGTCTGAAGGTCGTGAAAATGAGATGGTCAGGGATCGGGGGTCTCTATTCTATTTTTACGAGAAAAACATGTGATTCCGACCGGGGATAATGGCCAAATTGTAACAGGGGGCGTGAGTAAAAGAGAGCACTTAGCAGAGGATGGTTTCGATCCATCGACCTCTGGGTTATGGGCCCAGCACGCTTCCGCTGCGCCACTCTGCTGCCATACCTCCAAAAGAGAGGGGTAGCCTATTACCCGCTGACTGTTGTTAAGACGCTAATGTGGAGGCCATCTCTGTGTTGCAATTGTCCATTTGTTGGCGGCTGTAGTTCCACGCAGTTGTTATGTTTTATCATTCTCTTCTTTTTATTGTGTTGATCAGAAGGTCCTCTAAGAAACATACTCCATTTACCATGTTGTGGCTTTTTTACGACTTTAATCAAAGTGGGGGAGCGTGGTTGTCTCTGTGGCGCAATTGGTTAGCGCGTTCGGCTGTTAACCGGAAGGTTGGTGGTTCAAGCCCACCCAGGGACGGCAGTGTCCTCTTTTTGTCTCAGTTGCATGTTACAGAAAATCCTATGGTGCCTCTCAACTTAAAGTTTCGGCCAGAAGAGGAGGGCACCGGTTGTAAGACCATTTCAACATGTACAGTGTGAAAAATTTTGAGAAGAGAAAAAAATCCCAGTGATTTGGATGACATAGTTGCAATGTAGAAAGAATGGTCCAGAGCCTTTGGCCCTCTTTGGTTGTGGGCCTAAATGTCTTTCCATGCGCCACTCTGTTTCAAAGAAGATGACACATGACATGAGAAACTGGGAGGTTCAAGCAAAGCTTGAAGGTTGTGAAAACTTTTTTTTGTCTGATAACCAAAAGGTTGGTGGTTCAAGCCCACCCAGGGATGATTGTACCCTCTTTTTGTTTCAGTTGCATGTCAGAGTTACAGAAAGTCCTACTGTGGCTCTCAACTGAGAGTTTCGGTCGGATGCCCATTTCAAATACCCAACACAAACAAGAGACCCCTCTGAAAATAGATAGAAGACGAGGGCACCGGGAGAGCATTTGTCGACAGGTTGAAACATCATCTATGAGACTAACAAAAGTTCCTTCGAGCCGGAATTGAACCAGCGACCTAAGGATTGCTGATTTTCTACTACAGTCCTCCGCTCTACCAGCTGAGCTATCGAAGGCTTGCCGAGCTGGTTGTCGGGTGCTTCCTAAGCTTGCAAATGAGTTACATGAGTAGGGAAACAGAGGAGAATTGTCCCGCTCTTTGAAAAACTCGGCAAACCAAAACTTTGGAGAATACGGGCGTCGATCCCGTTACCTCTCGCATGCTAAGCGAGCGCTCTACCATTTGAGCTAATCCCCCTTCTGGCAGTCCATGTTGGGGTCCATGCTGGTTTCCATGTTGGGGTGCCTGATTCACCACAATTGTGATCATCACATACTTTTCAACCTGTAGCTTTAAGCTTTTTTTTTTTTTTTTTTTAAGTGTGGATGTCTTTCTCCCGTAAAAGCAGAAGGAGCGTGGAGCTTACAGGGTGCCGGGTGGTGTAAAAGTATAGGTGAGTCGTTAGTGTACAGAGTGAAGAATTGTGGGAAGAGAAAAGAAATCAGAATGATTTAAATAAGAAAGTCGCAACGTAGAAAAGATGGTCTAGATCCAATGGCCCATTTGGTTGTGGGCCCAAAAGCCTTTGCCTGTGCCACTTTGTTGCAAAGGCGAAAACATGTGGCATGAGAAACTGGGAGGTTGCGTGTATAAAAAGCATAGTCTGAAGGTCGTGAAAATGAGATGGTCAGGGATCGGGGGTCTCTATTCTATTTTTACGAGAAAAACATGTGATTCCGACCGGGGATAATGGCCAAATTGTAACAGGGGGCGTGAGTAAAAGAGAGCACTTAGCAGAGGATGGTTTCGATCCATCGACCTCTGGGTTATGGGCCCAGCACGCTTCCGCTGCGCCACTCTGCTGCCATACCTCCAAAAGAGAGGGGTAGCCTATTACCCGCTGACTGTTGTTAAGACGCTAATGTGGAGGCCATCTCTGTGTTGCAATTGTCCATTTGTTGGCGGCTGTAGTTCCACGCAGTTGTTATGTTTTATCATTCTCTTCTTTTTATTGTGTTGATCAGAAGGTCCTCTAAGAAACATACTCCATTTACCATGTTGTGGCTTTTTTACGACTTTAATCAAAGTGGGGGAGCGTGGTTGTCTCTGTGGCGCAATTGGTTAGCGCGTTCGGCTGTTAACCGGAAGGTTGGTGGTTCAAGCCCACCCAGGGACGGCAGTGTCCTCTTTTTGTCTCAGTTGCATGTTACAGAAAATCCTATGGTGCCTCTCAACTTAAAGTTTCGGCCAGAAGAGGAGGGCACCGGTTGTAAGACCATTTCAACATGTACAGTGTGAAAAATTTTGAGAAGAGAAAAAAATCCCAGTGATTTGGATGACATAGTTGCAATGTAGAAAGAATGGTCCAGAGCCTTTGGCCCTCTTTGGTTGTGGGCCTAAATGTCTTTCCATGCGCCACTCTGTTTCAAAGAAGATGACACATGACATGAGAAACTGGGAGGTTCAAGCAAAGCTTGAAGGTTGTGAAAACTTTTTTTTGTCTGATAACCAAAAGGTTGGTGGTTCAAGCCCACCCAGGGATGATTGTACCCTCTTTTTGTTTCAGTTGCATGTCAGAGTTACAGAAAGTCCTACTGTGGCTCTCAACTGAGAGTTTCGGTCGGATGCCCATTTCAAATACCCAACACAAACAAGAGACCCCTCTGAAAATAGATACAAGACGAGGGCACCGGGAGAGCATTTGTCGACAGGTTGAAACATCATCTATGAGACTAACAAAAGTTCCTTCGAGCCGGAATTGAACCAGCGACCTAAGGATTGCTGATTTTCTACTACAGTCCTCCGCTCTACCAGCTGAGCTATCGAAGGCTTGCCGAGCTGGTTGTCGGGTGCTTCCTAAGCTTGCAAATGAGTTACATGAGTAGGGAAACAGAGGAGAATTGTCCCGCTCTTTGAAAAACTCGGCAAACCAAAACTTTGGAGAATACGGGCGTCGATCCCGTTACCTCTCGCATGCTAAGCGAGCGCTCTACCATTTGAGCTAATCCCCCTTCTGGCAGTCCATGTTGGGGTCCATGCTGGTTTCCATGTTGGGGTGCCTGATTCACCACAATTGTGATCATCACATACTTTTCAACCTGTAGCTTTAAGCTTTTTTTTTTTTTTTTTTTAAGTGTGGATGTCTTTCTCCCGTAAAAGCAGAAGGAGCGTGGAGCTTACAGGGTGCCGGGTGGTGTAAAAGTATAGGTGAGTCGTTAGTGTACAGAGTGAAGAATTGTGGGAAGAGAAAAGAAATCAGAATGATTTAAATAAGAAAGTCGCAACGTAGAAAAGATGGTCTAGATCCAATGGCCCATTTGGTTGTGGGCCCAAAAGCCTTTGCCTGTGCCACTTTGTTGCAAAGGCGAAAACATGTGGCATGAGAAACTGGGAGGTTGCGTGTATAAAAAGCATAGTCTGAAGGTCGTGAAAATGAGATGGTCAGGGATCGGGGGTCTCTATTCTATTTTTACGAGAAAAACATGTGATTCCGACCGGGGATAATGGCCAAATTGTAACAGGGGGCGTGAGTAAAAGAGAGCACTTAGCAGAGGATGGTTTCGATCCATCGACCTCTGGGTTATGGGCCCAGCACGCTTCCGCTGCGCCACTCTGCTGCCATACCTCCAAAAGAGAGGGGTAGCCTATTACCCGCTGACTGTTGTTAAGACGCTAATGTGGAGGCCATCTCTGTGTTGCAATTGTCCATTTGTTGGCGGCTGTAGTTCCACGCAGTTGTTATGTTTTATCATTCTCTTCTTTTTATTGTGTTGATCAGAAGGTCCTCTAAGAAACATACTCCATTTACCATGTTGTGGCTTTTTTACGACTTTAATCAAAGTGGGGGAGCGTGGTTGTCTCTGTGGCGCAATTGGTTAGCGCGTTCGGCTGTTAACCGGAAGGTTGGTGGTTCAAGCCCACCCAGGGACGGCAGTGTCCTCTTTTTGTCTCAGTTGCATGTTACAGAAAATCCTATGGTGCCTCTCAACTTAAAGTTTCGGCCAGAAGAGGAGGGCACCGGTTGTAAGACCATTTCAACATGTACAGTGTGAAAAATTTTGAGAAGAGAAAAAAATCCCAGTGATTTGGATGACATAGTTGCAATGTAGAAAGAATGGTCCAGAGCCTTTGGCCCTCTTTGGTTGTGGGCCTAAATGTCTTTCCATGCGCCACTCTGTTTCAAAGAAGATGACACATGACATGAGAAACTGGGAGGTTCAAGCAAAGCTTGAAGGTTGTGAAAACTTTTTTTTGTCTGATAACCAAAAGGTTGGTGGTTCAAGCCCACCCAGGGATGATTGTACCCTCTTTTTGTTTCAGTTGCATGTCAGAGTTACAGAAAGTCCTACTGTGGCTCTCAACTGAGAGTTTCGGTCGGATGCCCATTTCAAATACCCAACACAAACAAGAGACCCCTCTGAAAATAGATAGAAGACGAGGGCACCGGGAGAGCATTTGTCGACAGGTTGAAACATCATCTATGAGACTAACAAAAGTTCCTTCGAGCCGGAATTGAACCAGCGACCTAAGGATTGCTGATTTTCTACTACAGTCCTCCGCTCTACCAGCTGAGCTATCGAAGGCTTGCCGAGCTGGTTGTCGGGTGCTTCCTAAGCTTGCAAATGAGTTACATGAGTAGGGAAACAGAGGAGAATTGTCCCGCTCTTTGAAAAACTCGGCAAACCAAAACTTTGGAGAATACGGGCGTCGATCCCGTTACCTCTCGCATGCTAAGCGAGCGCTCTACCATTTGAGCTAATCCCCCTTCTGGCAGTCCATGTTGGGGTCCATGCTGGTTTCCATGTTGGGGTGCCTGATTCACCACAATTGTGATCATCACATACTTTTCAACCTGTAGCTTTAAGCTTTTTTTTTTTTTTTTTTTTTTTAAGTGTGGATGTCTTTCTCCCGTAAAAGCAGAAGGAGCGTGGAGCTTACAGGGTGCCGGGTGGTGTAAAAGTATAGGTGAGTCGTTAGTGTACAGAGTGAAGAATTGTGGGAAGAGAAAAGAAATCAGAATGATTTAAATAAGAAAGTCGCAACGTAGAAAAGATGGTCTAGATCCAATGGCCCATTTGGTTGTGGGCCCAAAAGCCTTTGCCTGTGCCACTTTGTTGCAAAGGCGAAAACATGTGGCATGAGAAACTGGGAGGTTGCGTGTATAAAAAGCATAGTCTGAAGGTCGTGAAAATGAGATGGTCAGGGATCGGGGGTCTCTATTCTATTTTTACGAGAAAAACATGTGATTCCGACCGGGGATAATGGCCAAATTGTAACAGGGGGCGTGAGTAAAAGAGAGCACTTAGCAGAGGATGGTTTCGATCCATCGACCTCTGGGTTATGGGCCCAGCACGCTTCCGCTGCGCCACTCTGCTGCCATACCTCCAAAAGAGAGGGGTAGCCTATTACCCGCTGACTGTTGTTAAGACGCTAATGTGGAGGCCATCTCTGTGTTGCAATTGTCCATTTGTTGGCGGCTGTAGTTCCACGCAGTTGTTATGTTTTATCATTCTCTTCTTTTTATTGTGTTGATCAGAAGGTCCTCTAAGAAACATACTCCATTTACCATGTTGTGGCTTTTTTACGACTTTAATCAAAGTGGGGGAGCGTGGTTGTCTCTGTGGCGCAATTGGTTAGCGCGTTCGGCTGTTAACCGGAAGGTTGGTGGTTCAAGCCCACCCAGGGACGGCAGTGTCCTCTTTTTGTCTCAGTTGCATGTTACAGAAAAACCTATGGTGCCTCTCAACTTAAAGTTTCGGCCAGAAGAGGAGGGCACCGGTTGTAAGACCATTTCAACATGTACAGTGTGAAAAATTTTGAGAAGAGAAAAAAATCCCAGTGATTTGGATGACATAGTTGCAATGTAGAAAGAATGGTCCAGAGCCTTTGGCCCTCTTTGGTTGTGGGCCTAAATGTCTTTCCATGCGCCACTCTGTTTCAAAGAAGATGACACATGACATGAGAAACTGGGAGGTTCAAGCAAAGCTTGAAGGTTGTGAAAACTTTTTTTTGTCTGATAACCAAAAGGTTGGTGGTTCAAGCCCACCCAGGGATGATTGTACCCTCTTTTTGTTTCAGTTGCATGTCAGAGTTACAGAAAGTCCTACTGTGGCTCTCAACTGAGAGTTTCGGTCGGATGCCCATTTCAAATACCCAACACAAACAAGAGACCCCTCTGAAAATAGATAGAAGACGAGGGCACCGGGAGAGCATTTGTCGACAGGTTGAAACATCATCTATGAGACTAACAAAAGTTCCTTCGAGCCGGAATTGAACCAGCGACCTAAGGATTGCTGATTTTCTACTACAGTCCTCCGCTCTACCAGCTGAGCTATCGAAGGCTTGCCAAGCTGGTTGTCGGGTGCTTCCTAAGCTTGCAAATGAGTTACATGAGTAGGGAAACAGAGGAGAATTGTCCCGCTCTTTGAAAAACTCGGCAAACCAAAACTTTGGAGAATACGGGCGTCGATCCCGTTACCTCTCGCATGCTAAGCGAGCGCTCTACCATTTGAGCTAATCCCCCTTCTGGCAGTCCATGTTGGGGTCCATGCTGGTTTCCATGTTGGGGTGCCTGATTCACCACAATTGTGATCATCACATACTTTTCAACCTGTAGCTTTAAGCTTTTTTTTTTTTTTTTTTTTTTAAGTGTGGATGTCTTTCTCCCGTAAAAGCAGAAGGAGCGTGGAGCTTACAGGGTGCCGGGTGGTGTAAAAGTATAGGTGAGTCGTTAGTGTACAGAGTGAAGAATTGTGGGAAGAGAAAAGAAATCAGAATGATTTAAATAAGAAAGTCGCAACGTAGAAAAGATGGTCTAGATCCAATGGCCCATTTGGTTGTGGGCCCAAAAGCCTTTGCCTGTGCCACTTTGTTGCAAAGGCGAAAACATGTGGCATGAGAAACTGGGAGGTTGCGTGTATAAAAAGCATAGTCTGAAGGTCGTGAAAATGAGATGGTCAGGGATCGGGGGTCTCTATTCTATTTTTACGAGAAAAACATGTGATTCCGACCGGGGATAATGGCCAAATTGTAACAGGGGGCGTGAGTAAAAGAGAGCACTTAGCAGAGGATGGTTTCGATCCATCGACCTCTGGGTTATGGGCCCAGCACGCTTCCGCTGCGCCACTCTGCTGCCATACCTCCAAAAGAGAGGGGTAGCCTATTACCCGCTGACTGTTGTTAAGACGCTAATGTGGAGGCCATCTCTGTGTTGCAATTGTCCATTTGTTGGCGGCTGTAGTTCCACGCAGTTGTTATGTTTTATCATTCTCTTCTTTTTATTGTGTTGATCAGAAGGTCCTCTAAGAAACATACTCCATTTACCATGTTGTGGCTTTTTTACGACTTTAATCAAAGTGGGGGAGCGTGGTTGTCTCTGTGGCGCAATTGGTTAGCGCGTTCGGCTGTTAACCGGAAGGTTGGTGGTTCAAGCCCACCCAGGGACGGCAGTGTCCTCTTTTTGTCTCAGTTGCATGTTACAGAAAAACCTATGGTGCCTCTCAACTTAAAGTTTCGGCCAGAAGAGGAGGGCACCGGTTGTAAGACCATTTCAACATGTACAGTGTGAAAAATTTTGAGAAGAGAAAAAAATCCCAGTGATTTGGATGACATAGTTGCAATGTAGAAAGAATGGTCCAGAGCCTTTGGCCCTCTTTGGTTGTGGGCCTAAATGTCTTTCCATGCGCCACTCTGTTTCAAAGAAGATGACACATGACATGAGAAACTGGGAGGTTCAAGCAAAGCTTGAAGGTTGTGAAAACTTTTTTTTGTCTGATAACCAAAAGGTTGGTGGTTCAAGCCCACCCAGGGATGATTGTACCCTCTTTTTGTTTCAGTTGCATGTCAGAGTTACAGAAAGTCCTACTGTGGCTCTCAACTGAGAGTTTCGGTCGGATGCCCATTTCAAATACCCAACACAAACAAGAGACCCCTCTGAAAATAGATAGAAGACGAGGGCACCGGGAGAGCATTTGTCGACAGGTTGAAACATCATCTATGAGACTAACAAAAGTTCCTTCGAGCCGGAATTGAACCAGCGACCTAAGGATTGCTGATTTTCTACTACAGTCCTCCGCTCTACCAGCTGAGCTATCGAAGGCTTGCCGAGCTGGTTGTCGGGTGCTTCCTAAGCTTGCAAATGAGTTACATGAGTAGGGAAACAGAGGAGAATTGTCCCGCTCTTTGAAAAACTCGGCAAACCAAAACTTTGGAGAATACGGGCGTCGATCCCGTTACCTCTCGCATGCTAAGCGAGCGCTCTACCATTTGAGCTAATCCCCCTTCTGGCAGTCCATGTTGGGGTCCATGCTGGTTTCCATGTTGGGGTGCCTGATTCACCACAATTGTGATCATCACATACTTTTCAACCTGTAGCTTTAAGCTTTTTTTTTTTTTTTTTTTAAGTGTGGATGTCTTTCTCCCGTAAAAGCAGAAGGAGCGTGGAGCTTACAGGGTGCCGGGTGGTGTAAAAGTATAGGTGAGTCGTTAGTGTACAGAGTGAAGAATTGTGGGAAGAGAAAAGAAATCAGAATGATTTAAATAAGAAAGTCGCAACGTAGAAAAGATGGTCTAGATCCAATGGCCCATTTGGTTGTGGGCCCAAAAGCCTTTGCCTGTGCCACTTTGTTGCAAAGGCGAAAACATGTGGCATGAGAAACTGGGAGGTTGCGTGTATAAAAAGCATAGTCTGAAGGTCGTGAAAATGAGATGGTCAGGGATCGGGGGTCTCTATTCTATTTTTACGAGAAAAACATGTGATTCCGACCGGGGATAATGGCCAAATTGTAACAGGGGGCGTGAGTAAAAGAGAGCACTTAGCAGAGGATGGTTTCGATCCATCGACCTCTGGGTTATGGGCCCAGCACGCTTCCGCTGCGCCACTCTGCTGCCATACCTCCAAAAGAGAGGGGTAGCCTATTACCCGCTGACTGTTGTTAAGACGCTAATGTGGAGGCCATCTCTGTGTTGCAATTGTCCATTTGTTGGCGGCTGTAGTTCCACGCAGTTGTTATGTTTTATCATTCTCTTCTTTTTATTGTGTTGATCAGAAGGTCCTCTAAGAAACATACTCCATTTACCATGTTGTGGCTTTTTTACGACTTTAATCAAAGTGGGGGAGCGTGGTTGTCTCTGTGGCGCAATTGGTTAGCGCGTTCGGCTGTTAACCGGAAGGTTGGTGGTTCAAGCCCACCCAGGGACGGCAGTGTCCTCTTTTTGTCTCAGTTGCATGTTACAGAAAATCCTATGGTGCCTCTCAACTTAAAGTTTCGGCCAGAAGAGGAGGGCACCGGTTGTAAGACCATTTCAACATGTACAGTGTGAAAAATTTTGAGAAGAGAAAAAAATCCCAGTGATTTGGATGACATAGTTGCAATGTAGAAAGAATGGTCCAGAGCCTTTGGCCCTCTTTGGTTGTGGGCCTAAATGTCTTTCCATGCGCCACTCTGTTTCAAAGAAGATGACACATGACATGAGAAACTGGGAGGTTCAAGCAAAGCTTGAAGGTTGTGAAAACTTTTTTTTGTCTGATAACCAAAAGGTTGGTGGTTCAAGCCCACCCAGGGATGATTGTACCCTCTTTTTGTTTCAGTTGCATGTCAGAGTTACAGAAAGTCCTACTGTGGCTCTCAACTGAGAGTTTCGGTCGGATGCCCATTTCAAATACCCAACACAAACAAGAGACCCCTCTGAAAATAGATAGAAGACGAGGGCACCGGGAGAGCATTTGTCGACAGGTTGAAACATCATCTATGAGACTAACAAAAGTTCCTTCGAGCCGGAATTGAACCAGCGACCTAAGGATTGCTGATTTTCTACTACAGTCCTCCGCTCTACCAGCTGAGCTATCGAAGGCTTGCCGAGCTGGTTGTCGGGTGCTTCCTAAGCTTGCAAATGAGTTACATGAGTAGGGAAACAGAGGAGAATTGTCCCGCTCTTTGAAAAACTCGGCAAACCAAAACTTTGGAGAATACGGGCGTCGATCCCGTTACCTCTCGCATGCTAAGCGAGCGCTCTACCATTTGAGCTAATCCCCCTTCTGGCAGTCCATGTTGGGGTCCATGCTGGTTTCCATGTTGGGGTGCCTGATTCACCACAATTGTGATCATCACATACTTTTCAACCTGTAGCTTTAAGCTTTTTTTTTTTTTTTTTTTTTAAGTGTGGATGTCTTTCTCCCGTAAAAGCAGAAGGAGCGTGGAGCTTACAGGGTGCCGGGTGGTGTAAAAGTATAGGTGAGTCGTTAGTGTACAGAGTGAAGAATTGTGGGAAGAGAAAAGAAATCAGAATGATTTAAATAAGAAAGTCGCAACGTAGAAAAGATGGTCTAGATCCAATGGCCCATTTGGTTGTGGGCCCAAAAGCCTTTGCCTGTGCCACTTTGTTGCAAAGGCGAAAACATGTGGCATGAGAAACTGGGAGGTTGCGTGTATAAAAAGCATAGTCTGAAGGTCGTGAAAATGAGATGGTCAGGGATCGGGGGTCTCTATTCTATTTTTACGAGAAAAACATGTGATTCCGACCGGGGATAATGGCCAAATTGTAACAGGGGGCGTGAGTAAAAGAGAGCACTTAGCAGAGGATGGTTTCGATCCATCGACCTCTGGGTTATGGGCCCAGCACGCTTCCGCTGCGCCACTCTGCTGCCATACCTCCAAAAGAGAGGGGTAGCCTATTACCCGCTGACTGTTGTTAAGACGCTAATGTGGAGGCCATCTCTGTGTTGCAATTGTCCATTTGTTGGCGGCTGTAGTTCCACGCAGTTGTTATGTTTTATCATTCTCTTCTTTTTATTGTGTTGATCAGAAGGTCCTCTAAGAAACATACTCCATTTACCATGTTGTGGCTTTTTTACGACTTTAATCAAAGTGGGGGAGCGTGGTTGTCTCTGTGGCGCAATTGGTTAGCGCGTTCGGCTGTTAACCGGAAGGTTGGTGGTTCAAGCCCACCCAGGGACGGCAGTGTCCTCTTTTTGTCTCAGTTGCATGTTACAGAAAATCCTATGGTGCCTCTCAACTTAAAGTTTCGGCCAGAAGAGGAGGGCACCGGTTGTAAGACCATTTCAACATGTACAGTGTGAAAAATTTTGAGAAGAGAAAAAAATCCCAGTGATTTGGATGACATAGTTGCAATGTAGAAAGAATGGTCCAGAGCCTTTGGCCCTCTTTGGTTGTGGGCCTAAATGTCTTTCCATGCGCCACTCTGTTTCAAAGAAGATGACACATGACATGAGAAACTGGGAGGTTCAAGCAAAGCTTGAAGGTTGTGAAAACTTTTTTTTGTCTGATAACCAAAAGGTTGGTGGTTCAAGCCCACCCAGGGATGATTGTACCCTCTTTTTGTTTCAGTTGCATGTCAGAGTTACAGAAAGTCCTACTGTGGCTCTCAACTGAGAGTTTCGGTCGGATGCCCATTTCAAATACCCAACACAAACAAGAGACCCCTCTGAAAATAGATAGAAGACGAGGGCACCGGGAGAGCATTTGTCGACAGGTTGAAACATCATCTATGAGACTAACAAAAGTTCCTTCGAGCCGGAATTGAACCAGCGACCTAAGGATTGCTGATTTTCTACTACAGTCCTCCGCTCTACCAGCTGAGCTATCGAAGGCTTGCCGAGCTGGTTGTCGGGTGCTTCCTAAGCTTGCAAATGAGTTACATGAGTAGGGAAACAGAGGAGAATTGTCCCGCTCTTTGAAAAACTCGGCAAACCAAAACTTTGGAGAATACGGGCGTCGATCCCGTTACCTCTCGCATGCTAAGCGAGCGCTCTACCATTTGAGCTAATCCCCCTTCTGGCAGTCCATGTTGGGGTCCATGCTGGTTTCCATGTTGGGGTGCCTGATTCACCACAATTGTGATCATCACATACTTTTCAACCTGTAGCTTTAAGCTTTTTTTTTTTTTTTTTTTTTTTAAGTGTGGATGTCTTTCTCCCGTAAAAGCAGAAGGAGCGTGGAGCTTACAGGGTGCCGGGTGGTGTAAAAGTATAGGTGAGTCGTTAGTGTACAGAGTGAAGAATTGTGGGAAGAGAAAAGAAATCAGAATGATTTAAATAAGAAAGTCGCAACGTAGAAAAGATGGTCTAGATCCAATGGCCCATTTGGTTGTGGGCCCAAAAGCCTTTGCCTGTGCCACTTTGTTGCAAAGGCGAAAACATGTGGCATGAGAAACTGGGAGGTTGCGTGTATAAAAAGCATAGTCTGAAGGTCGTGAAAATGAGATGGTCAGGGATCGGGGGTCTCTATTCTATTTTTACGAGAAAAACATGTGATTCCGACCGGGGATAATGGCCAAATTGTAACAGGGGGCGTGAGTAAAAGAGAGCACTTAGCAGAGGATGGTTTCGATCCATCGACCTCTGGGTTATGGGCCCAGCACGCTTCCGCTGCGCCACTCTGCTGCCATACCTCCAAAAGAGAGGGGTAGCCTATTACCCGCTGACTGTTGTTAAGACGCTAATGTGGAGGCCATCTCTGTGTTGCAATTGTCCATTTGTTGGCGGCTGTAGTTCCACGCAGTTGTTATGTTTTATCATTCTCTTCTTTTTATTGTGTTGATCAGAAGGTCCTCTAAGAAACATACTCCATTTACCATGTTGTGGCTTTTTTACGACTTTAATCAAAGTGGGGGAGCGTGGTTGTCTCTGTGGCGCAATTGGTTAGCGCGTTCGGCTGTTAACCGGAAGGTTGGTGGTTCAAGCCCACCCAGGGACGGCAGTGTCCTCTTTTTGTCTCAGTTGCATGTTACAGAAAAACCTATGGTGCCTCTCAACTTAAAGTTTCGGCCAGAAGAGGAGGGCACCGGTTGTAAGACCATTTCAACATGTACAGTGTGAAAAATTTTGAGAAGAGAAAAAAATCCCAGTGATTTGGATGACATAGTTGCAATGTAGAAAGAATGGTCCAGAGCCTTTGGCCCTCTTTGGTTGTGGGCCTAAATGTCTTTCCATGCGCCACTCTGTTTCAAAGAAGATGACACATGACATGAGAAACTGGGAGGTTCAAGCAAAGCTTGAAGGTTGTGAAAACTTTTTTTTGTCTGATAACCAAAAGGTTGGTGGTTCAAGCCCACCCAGGGATGATTGTACCCTCTTTTTGTTTCAGTTGCATGTCAGAGTTACAGAAAGTCCTACTGTGGCTCTCAACTGAGAGTTTCGGTCGGATGCCCATTTCAAATACCCAACACAAACAAGAGACCCCTCTGAAAATAGATAGAAGACGAGGGCACCGGGAGAGCATTTGTCGACAGGTTGAAACATCATCTATGAGACTAACAAAAGTTCCTTCGAGCCGGAATTGAACCAGCGACCTAAGGATTGCTGATTTTCTACTACAGTCCTCAGCTCTACCAGCTGAGCTATCGAAGGCTTGCCGAGCTGGTTGTCGGGTGCTTCCTAAGCTTGCAAATGAGTTACATGAGTAGGGAAACAGAGGAGAATTGTCCCGCTCTTTGAAAAACTCGGCAAACCAAAACTTTGGAGAATACGGGCGTCGATCCCGTTACCTCTCGCATGCTAAGCGAGCGCTCTACCATTTGAGCTAATCCCCCTTCTGGCAGTCCATGTTGGGGTCCATGCTGGTTTCCATGTTGGGGTGCCTGATTCACCACAATTGTGATCATCACATACTTTTCAACCTGTAGCTTTAAGCTTTTTTTTTATTTTTATTTTTTTTTTTTTTTAAGTGTGGATGTCTTTCTCCCGTAAAAGCAGAAGGAGCGTGGAGCTTACAGGGTGCCGGGTGGTGTAAAAGTATAGGTGAGTCGTTAGTGTACAGAGTGAAGAATTGTGGGAAGAGAAAAGAAATCAGAATGATTTAAATAAGAAAGTCGCAACGTAGAAAAGATGGTCTAGATCCAATGGCCCATTTGGTTGTGGGCCCAAAAGCCTTTGCCTGTGCCACTTTGTTGCAAAGGCGAAAACATGTGGCATGAGAAACTGGGAGGTTGCGTGTATAAAAAGCATAGTCTGAAGGTCGTGAAAATGAGATGGTCAGGGATCGGGGGTCTCTATTCTATTTTTACGAGAAAAACATGTGATTCCGACCGGGGATAATGGCCAAATTGTAACAGGGGGCGTGAGTAAAAGAGAGCACTTAGCAGAGGATGGTTTCGATCCATCGACCTCTGGGTTATGGGCCCAGCACGCTTCCGCTGCGCCACTCTGCTGCCATACCTCCAAAAGAAAGGGGTAGCCTATTACCCGCTGACTGTTGTTAAGACGCTAATGTGGAGGCCATCTCTGTGTTGCAATTGTCCATTTGTTGGCGGCTGTAGTTCCACGCAGTTGTTATGTTTTATCATTCTCTTCTTTTTATTGTGTTGATCAGAAGGTCCTCTAAGAAACATACTCCATTTACCATGTTGTGGCTTTTTTACGACTTTAATCAAAGTGGGGGGGAGCGTGGTTGTCTCTGTGGCGCAATTGGTTAGCGCGTTCGGCTGTTAACCGGAAGGTTGGTGGTTCAAGCCCACCCAGGGACGGCAGTGTCCTCTTTTTGTCTCAGTTGCATGTTACAGAAAATCCTATGGTGCCTCTCAACTTAAAGTTTCGGCCAGAAGAGGAGGGCACCGGTTGTAAGACCATTTCAACATGTACAGTGTGAAAAATTTTGAGAAGAGAAAAAAATCCCAGTGATTTGGATGACATAGTTGCAATGTAGAAAGAATGGTCCAGAGCCTTTGGCCCTCTTTGGTTGTGGGCCTAAATGTCTTTCCATGCGCCACTCTGTTTCAAAGAAGATGACACATGACATGAGAAACTGGGAGGTTCAAGCAAAGCTTGAAGGTTGTGAAAACTTTTTTTTGTCTGATAACCAAAAGGTTGGTGGTTCAAGCCCACCCAGGGATGATTGTACCCTCTTTTTGTTTCAGTTGCATGTCAGAGTTACAGAAAGTCCTACTGTGGCTCTCAACTGAGAGTTTCGGTCGGATGCCCATTTCAAATACCCAACACAAACAAGAGACCCCTCTGAAAATAGATAGAAGACGAGGGCACCGGGAGAGCATTTGTCGACAGGTTGAAACATCATCTATGAGACTAACAAAAGTTCCTTCGAGCCGGAATTGAACCAGCGACCTAAGGATTGCTGATTTTCTACTACAGTCCTCCGCTCTACCAGCTGAGCTATCGAAGGCTTGCCGAGCTGGTTGTCGGGTGCTTCCTAAGCTTGCAAATGAGTTACATGAGTAGGGAAACAGAGGAGAATTGTCCCGCTCTTTGAAAAACTCGGCAAACCAAAACTTTGGAGAATACGGGCGTCGATCCCGTTACCTCTCGCATGCTAAGCGAGCACTCTACCATTTGAGCTAATCCCCCTTCTGGCAGTCCATGTTGGGGTCCATGCTGGTTTCCATGTTGGGGTGCCTGATTCACCACAATTGTGATCATCACATACTTTTCAACCTGTAGCTTTAAGCTTTTTTTTTTTTTTTTTTTTTTTTTTTTTAAAGTGTGGATGTCTTTCTCCCGTAAAAGCAGAAGGAGCGTGGAGCTTACAGGGTGCCGGGTGCTGTAAAAGTATAGGTGAGTCGTTAGTGTACAGAGTGAAGAATTGTGGGAAGAGAAAAGAAATCAGAATGATTTAAATAAGAAAGTCGCAACGTAGAAAAGATGGTCTAGATCCAATGGCCCATTTGGTTGTGGGCCCAAAAGCCTTTGCCTGTGCCACTTTGTTGCAAAGGCGAAAACATGTGGCATGAGAAACTGGGAGGTTGCGTGTATAAAAAGCATAGTCTGAAGGTCGTGAAAATGAGATGGTCAGGGATCGGGGGTCTCTATTCTATTTTTACGAGAAAAACATGTGATTCCGACCGGGGATAATGGCCAAATTGTAACAGGGGGCGTGAGTAAAAGAGAGCACTTAGCAGAGGATGGTTTCGATCCATCGACCTCTGGGTTATGGGCCCAGCACGCTTCCGCTGCGCCACTCTGCTGCCATACCTCCAAAAGAGAGGGGTAGCCTATTACCCGCTGACTGTTGTTAAGACGCTAATGTGGAGGCCATCTCTGTGTTGCAATTGTCCATTTGTTGGCGGCTGTAGTTCCACGCAGTTGTTATGTTTTATCATTCTCTTCTTTTTATTGTGTTGATCAGAAGGTCCTCTAAGAAACATACTCCATTTACCATGTTGTGGCTTTTTTACGACTTTAATCAAAGTGGGGGAGCGTGGTTGTCTCTGTGGCGCAATTGGTTAGCGCGTTCGGCTGTTAACCGGAAGGTTGGTGGTTCAAGCCCACCCAGGGACGGCAGTGTCCTCTTTTTGTCTCAGTTGCATGTTACAGAAAATCCTATGGTGCCTCTCAACTTAAAGTTTCGGCCAGAAGAGGAGGGCACCGGTTGTAAGACCATTTCAACATGTACAGTGTGAAAAATTTTGAGAAGAGAAAAAAATCCCAGTGATTTGGATGACATAGTTGCAATGTAGAAAGAATGGTCCAGAGCCTTTGGCCCTCTTTGGTTGTGGGCCTAAATGTCTTTCCATGCGCCACTCTGTTTCAAAGAAGATGACACATGACATGAGAAACTGGGAGGTTCAAGCAAAGCTTGAAGGTTGTGAAAACTTTTTTTTGTCTGATAACCAAAAGGTTGGTGGTTCAAGCCCACCCAGGGATGATTGTACCCTCTTTTTGTTTCAGTTGCATGTCAGAGTTACAGAAAGTCCTACTGTGGCTCTCAACTGAGAGTTTCGGTCGGATGCCCATTTCAAATACCCAACACAAACAAGAGACCCCTCTGAAAATAGATAGAAGACGAGGGCATCGGGAGAGCATTTGTCGACAGGTTGAAACATCATCTATGAGACTAACAAAAGTTCCTTCGAGCCGGAATTGAACCAGCGACCTAAGGATTGCTGATTTTCTACTACAGTCCTCCGCTCTACCAGCTGAGCTATCGAAGGCTTGCCGAGCTGGTTGTCGGGTGCTTCCTAAGCTTGCAAATGAGTTACATGAGTAGGGAAACAGAGGAGAATTGTCCCACTCTTTGAAAAACTCGGCAAACCAAAACTTTGGAGAATACGGGCGTCGATCCCGTTACCTCTCGCATGCTAAGCGAGCGCTCTACCATTTGAGCTAATCCCCCTTCTGGCAGTCCATGTTGGGGTCCATGCTGGTTTCCATGTTGGGGTGCCTGATTCACCACAATTGTGATCATCACATACTTTTCAACCTGTAGCTTTAAGCTTTTTTTTTTTTTTTTTTTTTTTAAGTGTGGATGTCTTTCTCCCGTAAAAGCAGAAGGAGCGTGGAGCTTACAGGGTGCCGGGTGGTGTAAAAGTATAGGTGAGTCGTTAGTGTACAGAGTGAAGAATTGTGGGAAGAGAAAAGAAATCAGAATGATTTAAATAAGAAAGTCGCAACGTAGAAAAGATGGTCTAGATACAATGGCCCATTTGGTTGTGGGCCCAAAAGCCTTTGCCTGTGCCACTTTGTTGCAAAGGCGAAAACATGTGGCATGAGAAACTGGGAGGTTGCGTGTATAAAAAGCATAGTCTGAAGGTCGTGAAAATGAGATGGTCAGGGATCGGGGGTCTCTATTCTATTTTTACGAGAAAAACATGTGATTCCGACCGGGGATAATGGCCAAATTGTAACAGGGGGCGTGAGTAAAAGAGAGCACTTAGCAGAGGATGGTTTCGATCCATCGACCTCTGGGTTATGGGCTCAGCACGCTTCCGCTGCGCCACTCTGCTGCCATACCTCCAAAAGAAAGGGGTAGCCTATTACCCGCTGACTGTTGTTAAGACGCTAATGTGGAGGCCATCTCTGTGTTGCAATTGTCCATTTGTTGGCGGCTGTAGTTCCACGCAGTTGTTATGTTTTATCATTCTCTTCTTTTTATTGTGTTGATCAGAAGGTCCTCTAAGAAACATACTCCATTTACCATGTTGTGGCTTTTTTACGACTTTAATCAAAGTGGGGGAGCGTGGTTGTCTCTGTGGCGCAATTGGTTAGCGCGTTCGGCTGTTAACCGGAAGGTTGGTGGTTCAAGCCCACCCAGGGACGGCAGTGTCCTCTTTTTGTCTCAGTTGCATGTTACAGAAAATCCTATGGTGCCTCTCAACTTAAAGTTTCGGCCAGAAGAGGAGGGCACCGGTTGTAAGACCATTTCAACATGTACAGTGTGAAAAATTTTGAGAAGAGAAAAAAATCCCAGTGATTTGGATGACATAGTTGCAATGTAGAAAGAATGGTCCAGAGCCTTTGGCCCTCTTTGGTTGTGGGCCTAAATGTCTTTCCATGCGCCACTCTGTTTCAAAGAAGATGACACATGACATGAGAAACTGGGAGGTTCAAGCAAAGCTTGAAGGTTGTGAAAACTTTTTTTTGTCTGATAACCAAAAGGTTGGTGGTTCAAGCCCACCCAGGGATGATTGTACCCTCTTTTTGTTTCAGTTGCATGTCAGAGTTACAGAAAGTCCTACTGTGGCTCTCAACTGAGAGTTTCGGTCGGATGCCCATTTCAAATACCCAACACAAACAAGAGACCCCTCTGAAAATAGATAGAAGACGAGGGCACCGGGAGAGCATTTGTCGACAGGTTGAAACATCATCTATGAGACTAACAAAAGTTCCTTCGAGCCGGAATTGAACCAGCGACCTAAGGATTGCTGATTTTCTACTACAGTCCTCCGCTCTACCAGCTGAGCTATCGAAGGCTTGCCGAGCTGGTTGTCGGGTGCTTCCTAAGCTTGCAAATGAGTTACATGAGTAGGGAAACAGAGGAGAATTGTCCCGCTCTTTGAAAAACTCGGCAAACCAAAACTTTGGAGAATACGGGCGTCGATCCCGTTACCTCTCGCATGCTAAGCGAGCGCTCTACCATTTGAGCTAATCCCCCTTCTGGCAGTACATGTTGGGGTCCATGCTGGTTTCCATGTTGGGGTGCCTGATTCACCACAATTGTGATCATCACATACTTTTCAACCTGTAGCTTTAAGCTTTTTGTTTTTTTTTTTTTTAAGTGTGGATGTCTTTCTCCCGTAAAAGCAGAAGGAGCGTGGAGCTTACAGGGTGCCGGGTGGTGTAAAAGTATAGGTGAGTCGTTAGTGTACAGAGTGAAGAATTGTGGGAAGAGAAAAGAAATCAGAATGATTTAAATAAGAAAGTCGCAACGTAGAAAAGATGGTCTAGATCCAATGGCCCATTTGGTTGTGGGCCCAAAAGCCTTTGCCTGTGCCACTTTGTTGCAAAGGCGAAAACATGTGGCATGAGAAACTGGGAGGTTGCGTGTATAAAAAGCATAGTCTGAAGGTCGTGAAAATGAGATGGTCAGGGATCGGGGGTCTCTATTCTATTTTTACGAGAAAAACATGTGATTCCGACCGGGGATAATGGCCAAATTGTAACAGGGGGCGTGAGTAAAAGAGAGCACTTAACAGAGGATGGTTTCGATCCAACGACCTCTGGGTTATGGGCCCAGCACGCTTCCGCTGCGCCACTCTGCTGCCATACCTCCAAAAGAAAGGGGTAGCCTATTACCCGCTGACTGTTGTTAAGACGCTAATGTGGAGGCCATCTCTGTGTTGCAATTGTCCATTTGTTGGCGGCTGTAGTTCCACGCAGTTGTTATGTTTTATCATTCTCTTCTTTTTATTGTGTTGATCAGAAGGTCCTCTAAGAAACATACTCCATTTACCATGTTGTGGCTTTTTTACGACTTTAATCAAAGTGGGGGAGCGTGGTTGTCTCTGTGGCGCAATTGGTTAGCGCGTTCGGCTGTTAACCGGAAGGTTGGTGGTTCAAGCCCACCCAGGGACGGCAGTGTCCTCTTTTTGTCTCAGTTGCATGTTACAGAAAATCCTATGGTGCCTCTCAACTTAAAGTTTCGGCCAGAAGAGGAGGGCACCGGTTGTAAGACCATTTCAACATGTACAGTGTGAAAAATTTTGAGAAGAGAAAAAAATCCCAGTGATTTGGATGACATAGTTGCAATGTAGAAAGAATGGTCCAGAGCCTTTGGCCCTCTTTGGTTGTGGGCCTAAATGTCTTTCCATGCGCCACTCTGTTTCAAAGAAGATGACACATGACATGAGAAACTGGGAGGTTCAAGCAAAGCTTGAAGGTTGTGAAAACTTTTTTTTGTCTGATAACCAAAAGGTTGGTGGTTCAAGCCCACCCAGGGATGATTGTACCCTCTTTTTGTTTCAGTTGCATGTCAGAGTTACAGAAAGTCCTACTGTGGCTCTCAACTGAGAGTTTCGGTCGGATGCCCATTTCAAATACCCAACACAAACAAGAGACCCCTCTGAAAATAGATAGAAGACGAGGGCACCGGGAGAGCATTTGTCGACAGGTTGAAACATCATCTATGAGACTAACAAAAGTTCCTTCGAGCCGGAATTGAACCAGCGACCTAAGGATTGCTGATTTTCTACTACAGTCCTCCGCTCTACCAGCTGAGCTATCGAAGGCTTGCCGAGCTGGTTGTCGGGTGCTTCCTAAGCTTGCAAATGAGTTACATGAGTAGGGAAACAGAGGAGAATTGTCCCGCTCTTTGAAAAACTCGGCAAACCAAAACTTTGGAGAATACGGGCGTCGATCCCGTTACCTCTCGCATGGTAAGCGAGCGCTCTACCATTTGAGCTAATCCCCCTTCTGGCAGTACATGTTGGGGTCCATGCTGGTTTCCATGTTGGGGTGCCTGATTCACCACAATTGTGATCATCACATACTTTTCAACCTGTAGCTTTAAGCTTTTTTTTTTTTTTTTTTTAAGTGTGGATGTCTTTCTCCCGTAAAAGCAGAAGGAGCGTGGAGCTTACAGGGTGCCGGGTGGTGTAAAAGTATAGGTGAGTCGTTAGTGTACAGAGTGAAGAATTGTGGGAAGAGAAAAGAAATCAGAATGATTTAAATAAGAAAGTCGCAACGTAGAAAAGATGGTCTAGATCCAATGGCCCATTTGGTTGTGGGCCCAAAAGCCTTTGCCTGTGCCACTTTGTTGCAAAGGCGAAAACATGTGGCATGAGAAACTGGGAGGTTGCGTGTATAAAAAGCATAGTCTGAAGGTCGTGAAAATGAGATGGTCAGGGATCGGGGGTCTCTATTCTATTTTTACGAGAAAAACATGTGATTCCGACCGGGGATAATGGCCAAATTGTAACAGGGGGCGTGAGTAAAAGAGAGCACTTAGCAGAGGATGGTTTCGATCCATCGACCTCTGGGTTATGGGCCCAGCACGCTTCCACTGCGCCACTCTGCTGCCATACCTCCAAAAGAGAGGGGTAGCCTATTACCCGCTGACTGTTGTTAAGACGCTAATGTGGAGGCCATCTCTGTGTTGCAATTGTCCATTTGTTGGCGGCTGTAGTTCCACGCAGTTGTTATGTTTTATCATTCTCTTCTTTTTATTGTGTTGATCAGAAGGTCCTCTAAGAAACATACTCCATTTACCATGTTGTGGCTTTTTTACGACTTTAATCAAAGTGGGGGAGCGTGGTTGTCTCTGTGGCGCAATTGGTTAGCGCGTTCGGCTGTTAACCGGAAGGTTGGTGGTTCAAGCCCACCCAGGGACGGCAGTGTCCTCTTTTTGTCTCAGTTGCATGTTACAGAAAATCCTATGGTGCCTCTCAACTTAAAGTTTCGGCCAGAAGAGGAGGGCACCGGTTGTAAGACCATTTCAACATGTACAGTGTGAAAAATTTTGAGAAGAGAAAAAAATCCCAGTGATTTGGATGACATAGTTGCAATGTAGAAAGAATGGTCCAGAGCCTTTGGCCCTCTTTGGTTGTGGGCCTAAATGTCTTTCCATGCGCCACTCTGTTTCAAAGAAGATGACACATGACATGAGAAACTGGGAGGTTCAAGCAAAGCTTGAAGGTTGTGAAAACTTTTTTTTGTCTGATAACCAAAAGGTTGGTGGTTCAAGCCCACCCAGGGATGATTGTACCCTCTTTTTGTTTCAGTTGCATGTCAGAGTTACAGAAAGTCCTACTGTGGCTCTCAACTGAGAGTTTCGGTCGGATGCCCATTTCAAATACCCAACACAAACAAGAGACCCCTCTGAAAATAGATAGAAGACGAGGGCACCGGGAGAGCATTTGTCGACAGGTTGAAACATCATCTATGAGACTAACAAAAGTTCCTTCGAGCCGGAATTGAACCAGCGACCTAAGGATTGCTGATTTTCTACTACAGTTCTCCGCTCTACCAGCTGAGCTATCGAAGGCTTGCCGAGCTGGTTGTCGGGTGCTTCCTAAGCTTGCAAATGAGTTACATGAGTAGGGAAACAGAGGAGAATTGTCCCGCTCTTTGAAAAACTCGGCAAACCAAAACTTTGGAGAATACGGGCGTCGATCCCGTTACCTCTCGCATGCTAAGCGAGCGCTCTACCATTTCAGCTAATCCCCCTTCTGGCAGTCCATGTTGGGGTCCATGCTGGTTTCCATGTTGGGGTGCCTGATTCACCACAATTGTGATCATCACATACTTTTCAACCTGTAGCTTTAAGCTTTTTTTTTTTTTTTTTTTAAGTGTGGATGTCTTTCTCCCGTAAAAGCAGAAGGAGCGTGGAGCTTACAGGGTGCCGGGTGGTGTAAAAGTATAGGTGAGTCGTTAGTGTACAGAGTGAAGAATTGTGGGAAGAGAAAAGAAATCAGAATGATTTAAATAAGAAAGTCGCAACGTAGAAAAGATGGTCTAGATCCAATGGCCCATTTGGTTGTGGGCCCAAAAGCCTTTGCCTGTGCCACTTTGTTGCAAAGGCGAAAACATGTGGCATGAGAAACTGGGAGGTTGCGTGTATAAAAAGCATAGTCTGAAGGTCGTGAAAATGAGATGGTCAGGGATCGGGGGTCTCTATTCTATTTTTACGAGAAAAACATGTGATTCCGACCGGGGATAATGGCCAAATTGTAACAGGGGGCGTGAGTAAAAGAGAGCACTTAGCAGAGGATGGTTTCGATCCATCGACCTCTGGGTTATGGGCCCAGCACGCTTCCACTGCGCCACTCTGCTGCCATACCTCCAAAAGAGAGGGGTAGCCTATTACCCGCTGACTGTTGTTAAGACGCTAATGTGGAGGCCATCTCTGTGTTGCAATTGTCCATTTGTTGGCGGCTGTAGTTCCACGCAGTTGTTATGTTTTATCATTCTCTTCTTTTTATTGTGTTGATCAGAAGGTCCTCTAAGAAACATACTCCATTTACCATGTTGTGGCTTTTTTACGACTTTAATCAAAGTGGGGGAGCGTGGTTGTCTCTGTGGCGCAATTGGTTAGCGCGTTCGGCTGTTAACCGGAAGGTTGGTGGTTCAAGCCCACCCAGGGACGGCAGTGTCCTCTTTTTGTCTCAGTTGCATGTTACAGAAAATCCTATGGTGCCTCTCAACTTAAAGTTTCGGCCAGAAGAGGAGGGCACCGGTTGTAAGACCATTTCAACATGTACAGTGTGAAAAATTTTGAGAAGAGAAAAAAATCCCAGTGATTTGGATGACATAGTTGCAATGTAGAAAGAATGGTCCAGAGCCTTTGGCCCTCTTTGGTTGTGGGCCTAAATGTCTTTCCATGCGCCACTCTGTTTCAAAGAAGATGACACATGACATGAGAAACTGGGAGGTTCAAGCAAAGCTTGAAGGTTGTGAAAACTTTTTTTTGTCTGATAACCAAAAGGTTGGTGGTTCAAGCCCACCCAGGGATGATTGTACCCTCTTTTTGTTTCAGTTGCATGTCAGAGTTACAGAAAGTCCTACTGTGGCTCTCAACTGAGAGTTTCGGTCGGATGCCCATTTCAAATACCCAACACAAACAAGAGACCCCTCTGAAAATAGATAGAAGACGAGGGCACCGGGAGAGCATTTGTCGACAGGTTGAAACATCATCTATGAGACTAACAAAAGTTCCTTCGAGCCGGAATTGAACCAGCGACCTAAGGATTGCTGATTTTCTACTACAGTTCTCCGCTCTACCAGCTGAGCTATCGAAGGCTTGCCGAGCTGGTTGTCGGGTGCTTCCTAAGCTTGCAAATGAGTTACATGAGTAGGGAAACAGAGGAGAATTGTCCCGCTCTTTGAAAAACTCGGCAAACCAAAACTTTGGAGAATACGGGCGTCGATCCCGTTACCTCTCGCATGCTAAGCGAGCGCTCTACCATTTCAGCTAATCCCCCTTCTGGCAGTCCATGTTGGGGTCCATGCTGGTTTCCATGTTGGGGTGCCTGATTCACCACAATTGTGATCATCACATACTTTTCAACCTGTAGCTTTAAGCTTTTTTTTTTTTTTTTTTTTTTAAGTGTGGATGTCTTTCTCCCGTAAAAGCAGAAGGAGCGTGGAGCTTACAGGGTGCCGGGTGGTGTAAAAGTATAGGTGAGTCGTTAGTGTACAGAGTGAAGAATTGTGGGAAGAGAAAAGAAATCAGAATGATTTAAATAAGAAAGTCGCAACGTAGAAAAGATGGTCTAGATCCAATGGCCCATTTGGTTGTGGGCCCAAAAGCCTTTGCCTGTGCCACTTTGTTGCAAAGGCGAAAACATGTGGCATGAGAAACTGGGAGGTTGCGTGTATAAAAAGCATAGTCTGAAGGTCGTGAAAATGAGATGGTCAGGGATCGGGGGTCTCTATTCTATTTTTACGAGAAAAACATGTGATTCCGACCGGGGATAATGGCCAAATTGTAACAGGGGGCGTGAGTAAAAGAGAGCACTTAGCAGAGGATGGTTTCGATCCATCGACCTCTGGGTTATGGGCCCAGCACGCTTCCGCTGCGCCACTCTGCTGCCATACCTCCAAAAGAAAGGGGTAGCCTATTACCCGCTGACTGTTGTTAAGACGCTAATGTGGAGGCCATCTCTGTGTTGCAATTGTCCATTTGTTGGCGGCTGTAGTTCCACGCAGTTGTTATGTTTTATCATTCTCTTCTTTTTATTGTGTTGATCAGAAGGTCCTCTAAGAAACATACTCCATTTACCATGTTGTGGCTTTTTTACGACTTTAATCAAAGTGGGGGAGCGTGGTTGTCTCTGTGGCGCAATTGGTTAGCGCGTTCGGCTGTTAACCGGAAGGTTGGTGGTTCAAGCCCACCCAGGGACGGCAGTGTCCTCTTTTTGTCTCAGTTGCATGTTACAGAAAATCCTATGGTGCCTCTCAACTTAAAGTTTCGGCCAGAAGAGGAGGGCACCGGTTGTAAGACCATTTCAACATGTACAGTGTGAAAAATTTTGAGAAGAGAAAAAAATCCCAGTGATTTGGATGACATAGTTGCAATGTAGAAAGAATGGTCCAGAGCCTTTGGCCCTCTTTGGTTGTGGGCCTAAATGTCTTTCCATGCGCCACTCTGTTTCAAAGAAGATGACACATGACATGAGAAACTGGGAGGTTCAAGCAAAGCTTGAAGGTTGTGAAAACTTTTTTTTGTCTGATAACCAAAAGGTTGGTGGTTCAAGCCCACCCAGGGATGATTGTACCCTCTTTTTGTTTCAGTTGCATGTCAGAGTTACAGAAAGTCCTACTGTGGCTCTCAACTGAGAGTTTCGGTCGGATGCCCATTTCAAATACCCAACACAAACAAGAGACCCCTCTGAAAATAGATAGAAGACGAGGGCACCGGGAGAGCATTTGTCGACAGGTTGAAACATCATCTATGAGACTAACAAAAGTTCCTTCGAGCCGGAATTGAACCAGCGACCTAAGGATTGCTGATTTTCTACTACAGTCCTCCGCTCTACCAGCTGAGCTATCGAAGGCTTGCCGAGCTGGTTGTCGGGTGCTTCCTAAGCTTGCAAATGAGTTACATGAGTAGGGAAACAGAGGAGAATTGTCCCGCTCTTTGAAAAACTCGGCAAACCAAAACTTTGGAGAATACGGGCGTCGATCCCGTTACCTCTCGCATGCTAAGCGAGCGCTCTACCATTTGAGCTAATCCCCCTTCTGGCAGTCCATGTTGGGGTCCATGCTGGTTTCCATGTTGGGGTGCCTGATTCACCACAATTGTGATCATCACATACTTTTCAACCTGTAGCTTTAAGCTTTTTTTTTTTTTTTTTTTAAGTGTGGATGTCTTTCTCCCGTAAAAGCAGAAGGAGCGTGGAGCTTACAGGGTGCCGGGTGGTGTAAAAGTATAGGTGAGTCGTTAGTGTACAGAGTGAAGAATTGTGGGAAGAGAAAAGAAATCAGAATGATTTAAATAAGAAAGTCGCAACGTAGAAAAGATGGTCTAGATCCAATGGCCCATTTGGTTGTGGGCCCAAAAGCCTTTGCCTGTGCCACTTTGTTGCAAAGGCGAAAACATGTGGCATGAGAAACTGGGAGGTTGCGTGTATAAAAAGCATAGTCTGAAGGTCGTGAAAATGAGATGGTCAGGGATCGGGGGTCTCTATTC
Source organism: Rhinoderma darwinii (assembly GCF_050947455.1). NCBI lineage: Eukaryota > Metazoa > Chordata > Amphibia > Anura > Rhinodermatidae > Rhinoderma > Rhinoderma darwinii. The sequence continues at coordinate 123,134 of NW_027464232.1, forward strand.
TATTTTTACGAGAAAAACATGTGATTCCGACCGGGGATAATGGCCAAATTGTAACAGGGGGCGTGAGTAAAAGAGAGCACTTAGCAGAGGATGGTTTCGATCCATCGACCTCTGGGTTATGGGCCCAGCACGCTTCCACTGCGCCACTCTGCTGCCATACCTCCAAAAGAGAGGGGTAGCCTATTACCCGCTGACTGTTGTTAAGACGCTAATGTGGAGGCCATCTCTGTGTTGCAATTGTCCATTTGTTGGCGGCTGTAGTTCCACGCAGTTGTTATGTTTTATCATTCTCTTCTTTTTATTGTGTTGATCAGAAGGTCCTCTAAGAAACATACTCCATTTACCATGTTGTGGCTTTTTTACGACTTTAATCAAAGTGGGGGAGCGTGGTTGTCTCTGTGGCGCAATTGGTTAGCGCGTTCGGCTGTTAACCGGAAGGTTGGTGGTTCAAGCCCACCCAGGGACGGCAGTGTCCTCTTTTTGTCTCAGTTGCATGTTACAGAAAATCCTATGGTGCCTCTCAACTTAAAGTTTCGGCCAGAAGAGGAGGGCACCGGTTGTAAGACCATTTCAACATGTACAGTGTGAAAAATTTTGAGAAGAGAAAAAAATCCCAGTGATTTGGATGACATAGTTGCAATGTAGAAAGAATGGTCCAGAGCCTTTGGCCCTCTTTGGTTGTGGGCCTAAATGTCTTTCCATGCGCCACTCTGTTTCAAAGAAGATGACACATGACATGAGAAACTGGGAGGTTCAAGCAAAGCTTGAAGGTTGTGAAAACTTTTTTTTGTCTGATAACCAAAAGGTTGGTGGTTCAAGCCCACCCAGGGATGATTGTACCCTCTTTTTGTTTCAGTTGCATGTCAGAGTTACAGAAAGTCCTACTGTGGCTCTCAACTGAGAGTTTCGGTCGGATGCCCATTTCAAATACCCAACACAAACAAGAGACCCCTCTGAAAATAGATAGAAGACGAGGGCACCGGGAGAGCATTTGTCGACAGGTTGAAACATCATCTATGAGACTAACAAAAGTTCCTTCGAGCCGGAATTGAACCAGCGACCTAAGGATTGCTGATTTTCTACTACAGTCCTCCGCTCTACCAGCTGAGCTATCGAAGGCTTGCCGAGCTGGTTGTCGGGTGCTTCCTAAGCTTGCAAATGAGTTACATGAGTAGGGAAACAGAGGAGAATTGTCCCGCTCTTTGAAAAACTCGGCAAACCAAAACTTTGGAGAATACGGGCGTCGATCCCGTTACCTCTCGCATGCTAAGCGAGCGCTCTACCATTTGAGCTAATCCCCCTTCTGGCAGTCCATGTTGGGGTCCATGCTGGTTTCCATGTTGGGGTGCCTGATTCACCACAATTGTGATCATCACATACTTTTCAACCTGTAGCTTTAAGCTTTTTTTTTTTTTTTTTTTTTTAAGTGTGGATGTCTTTCTCCCGTAAAAGCAGAAGGAGCGTGGAGCTTACAGGGTGCCGGGTGGTGTAATAGTATAGGTGAGTCGTTAGTGTACAGAGTGAAGAATTGTGGGAAGAGAAAAGAAATCAGAATGATTTAAATAAGAAAGTCGCAACGTAGAAAAGATGGTCTAGATCCAATGGCCCATTTGGTTGTGGGCCCAAAAGCCTTTGCCTGTGCCACTTTGTTGCAAAGGCGAAAACATGTGGCATGAGAAACTGGGAGGTTGCGTGTATAAAAAGCATAGTCTGAAGGTCGTGAAAATGAGATGGTCAGGGATCGGGGGTCTCTATTCTATTTTTACGAGAAAAACATGTGATTCCGACCGGGGATAATGGCCAAATTGTAACAGGGGGCGTGAGTAAAAGAGAGCACTTAGCAGAGGATGGTTTCGATCCATCGACCTCTGGGTTATGGGCCCAGCACGCTTCCGCTGCGCCACTCTGCTGCCATACCTCCAAAAGAGAGGGGTAGCCTATTACCCGCTGACTGTTGTTAAGACGCTAATGTGGAGGCCATCTCTGTGTTGCAATTGTCCATTTGTTGGCGGCTGTAGTTCCACGCAGTTGTTATGTTTTATCATTCTCTTCTTTTTATTGTGTTGATCAGAAGGTCCTCTAAGAAACATACTCCATTTACCATGTTGTGGCTTTTTTACGACTTTAATCAAAGTGGGGGAGCGTGGTTGTCTCTGTGGCGCAATTGGTTAGCGCGTTCGGCTGTTAACCGGAAGGTTGGTGGTTCAAGCCCACCCAGGGACGGCAGTGTCCTCTTTTTGTCTCAGTTGCATGTTACAGAAAATCCTATGGTGCCTCTCAACTTAAAGTTTCGGCCAGAAGAGGAGGGCACCGGTTGTAAGACCATTTCAACATGTACAGTGTGAAAAATTTTGAGAAGAGAAAAAAATCCCAGTGATTTGGATGACATAGTTGCAATGTAGAAAGAATGGTCCAGAGCCTTTGGCCCTCTTTGGTTGTGGGCCTAAATGTCTTTCCATGCGCCACTCTGTTTCAAAGAAGATGACACATGACATGAGAAACTGGGAGGTTCAAGCAAAGCTTGAAGGTTGTGAAAACTTTTTTTTGTCTGATAACCAAAAGGTTGGTGGTTCAAGCCCACCCAGGGATGATTGTACCCTCTTTTTGTTTCAGTTGCATATCAGAGTTACAGAAAGTCCTACTGTGGCTCTCAACTGAGAGTTTCGGTCGGATGCCCATTTCAAATACCCAACACAAACAAGAGACCCCTCTGAAAATAGATAGAAGACGAGGGCACCGGGAGAGCATTTGTCGACAGGTTGAAACATCATCTATGAGACTAACAAAAGTTCCTTCGAGCCGGAATTGAACCAGCGACCTAAGGATTGCTGATTTTCTACTACAGTCCTCCGCTCTACCAGCTGAGCTATCGAAGGCTTGCCGAGCTGGTTGTCGGGTGCTTCCTAAGCTTGCAAATGAGTTACATGAGTAGGGAAACAGAGGAGAATTGTCCCGCTCTTTGAAAAACTCGGCAAACCAAAACTTTGGAGAATACGGGCGTCGATCCCGTTACCTCTCGCATGCTAAGCGAGCGCTCTACCATTTGAGCTAATCCCCCTTCTGGCAGTCCATGTTGGGGTCCATGCTGGTTTCCATGTTGGGGTGCCTGATTCACCACAATTGTGATCATCACATACTTTTCAACCTGTAGCTTTAAGCTTTTTTTTTTTTTTTTTTTTTTAAGTGTGGATGTCTTTCTCCCGTAAAAGCAGAAGGAGCGTGGAGCTTACAGGGTGCCGGGTGGTGTAAAAGTATAGGTGAGTCGTTAGTGTACAGAGTGAAGAATTGTGGGAAGAGAAAAGAAATCAGAATGATTTAAATAAGAAAGTCGCAACGTAGAAAAGATGGTCTAGATCCAATGGCCCATTTGGTTGTGGGCCCAAAAGCCTTTGCCTGTGCCACTTTGTTGCAAAGGCGAAAACATGTGGCATGAGAAACTGGGAGGTTGCGTGTATAAAAAGCATAGTCTGAAGGTCGTGAAAATGAGATGGTCAGGGATCGGGGGTCTCTATTCTATTTTTACGAGAAAAACATGTGATTCCGACCGGGGATAATGGCCAAATTGTAACAGGGGGCGTGAGTAAAAGAGAGCACTTAGCAGAGGATGGTTTCGATCCATCGACCTCTGGGTTATGGGCCCAGCACGCTTCCGCTGCGCCACTCTGCTGCCATACCTCCAAAAGAGAGGGGTAGCCTATTACCCGCTGACTGTTGTTAAGACGCTAATGTGGAGGCCATCTCTGTGTTGCAATTGTCCATTTGTTGGCGGCTGTAGTTCCACGCAGTTGTTATGTTTTATCATTCTCTTCTTTTTATTGTGTTGATCAGAAGGTCCTCTAAGAAACATACTCCATTTACCATGTTGTGGCTTTTTTACGACTTTAATCAAAGTGGGGGAGCGTGGTTGTCTCTGTGGCGCAATTGGTTAGCGCGTTCGGCTGTTAACCGGAAGGTTGGTGGTTCAAGCCCACCCAGGGACGGCAGTGTCCTCTTTTTGTCTCAGTTGCATGTTACAGAAAATCCTATGGTGCCTCTCAACTTAAAGTTTCGGCCAGAAGAGGAGGGCACCGGTTGTAAGACCATTTCAACATGTACAGTGTGAAAAATTTTGAGAAGAGAAAAAAATCCCAGTGATTTGGATGACATAGTTGCAATGTAGAAAGAATGGTCCAGAGCCTTTGGCCCTCTTTGGTTGTGGGCCTAAATGTCTTTCCATGCGCCACTCTGTTTCAAAGAAGATGACACATGACATGAGAAACTGGGAGGTTCAAGCAAAGCTTGAAGGTTGTGAAAACTTTTTTTTGTCTGATAACCAAAAGGTTGGTGGTTCAAGCCCACCCAGGGATGATTGTACCCTCTTTTTGTTTCAGTTGCATGTCAGAGTTACAGAAAGTCTCTCAACTGAGAGTTTCGGTCGGATGCCCATTTCAAATACCCAACACAAACAAGAGACCCCTCTGAAAATAGATAGAAGACGAGGGCACCGGGAGAGCATTTGTCGACAGGTTGAAACATCATCTATGAGACTAACAAAAGTTCCTTCGAGCCGGAATTGAACCAGCGACCTAAGGATTGCTGATTTTCTACTACAGTCCTCCGCTCTACCAGCTGAGCTATCGAAGGCTTGCCGAGCTGGTTGTCGGGTGCTTCCTAAGCTTGCAAATGAGTTACATGAGTAGGGAAACAGAGGAGAATTGTCCCGCTCTTTGAAAAACTCGGCAAACCAAAACTTTGGAGAATACGGGCGTCGATCCCGTTACCTCTCGCATGCTAAGCGAGCGCTCTACCATTTGAGCTAATCCCCCTTCTGGCAGTCCATGTTGGGGTCCATGCTGGTTTCCATGTTGGGGTGCCTGATTCACCACAATTGTGATCATCACATACTTTTCAACCTGTAGCTTTAAGCTTTTTTTTTTTTTTTTTATGTTTTTTTTTTAAGTGTGGATGTCTTTCTCCCGTAAAAGCAGAAGGAGCGTGGAGCTTACAGGGTGCCGGGTGGTGTAAAAGTATAGGTGAGTCGTTAGTGTACAGAGTGAAGAATTGTGGGAAGAGAAAAGAAATCAGAATGATTTAAATAAGAAAGTCGCAACGTAGAAAAGATGGTCTAGATCCAATGGCCCATTTGGTTGTGGGCCCAAAAGCCTTTGCCTGTGCCACTTTGTTGCAAAGGCGAAAACATGTGGCATGAGAAACTGGGAGGTTGCGTGTATAAAAAGCATAGTCTGAAGGTCGTGAAAATGAGATGGTCAGGGATCGGGGGTCTCTATTCTATTTTTACGAGAAAAACATGTGATTCCGACCGGGGATAATGGCCAAATTGTAACAGGGGGCGTGAGTAAAAGAGAGCACTTAGCAGAGGATGGTTTCGATCCATCGACCTCTGGGTTATGGGCCCAGCACGCTTCCGCTGCGCCACTCTGCTGCCATACCTCCAAAAGAGAGGGGTAGCCTATTACCCGCTGACTGTTGTTAAGACGCTAATGTGGAGGCCATCTCTGTGTTGCAATTGTCCATTTGTTGGCGGCTGTAGTTCCACGCAGTTGTTATGTTTTATCATTCTCTTCTTTTTATTGTGTTGATCAGAAGGTCCTCTAAGAAACATACTCCATTTACCATGTTGTGGCTTTTTTACGACTTTAATCAAAGTGGGGGAGCGTGGTTGTCTCTGTGGCGCAATTGGTTAGCGCGTTCGGCTGTTAACCGGAAGGTTGGTGGTTCAAGCCCACCCAGGGACGGCAGTGTCCTCTTTTTGTCTCAGTTGCATGTTACAGAAAATCCTATGGTGCCTCTCAACTTAAAGTTTCGGCCAGAAGAGGAGGGCACCGGTTGTAAGACCATTTCAACATGTACAGTGTGAAAAATTTTGAGAAGAGAAAAAAATCCCAGTGATTTGGATGACATAGTTGCAATGTAGAAAGAATGGTCCAGAGCCTTTGGCCCTCTTTGGTTGTGGGCCTAAATGTCTTTCCATGCGCCACTCTGTTTCAAAGAAGATGACACATGACATGAGAAACTGGGAGGTTCAAGCAAAGCTTGAAGGTTGTGAAAACTTTTTTTTGTCTGATAACCAAAAGGTTGGTGGTTCAAGCCCACCCAGGGATGATTGTACCCTCTTTTTGTTTCAGTTGCATGTCAGAGTTACAGAAAGTCCTACTGTGGCTCTCAACTGAGAGTTTCGGTCGGATGCCCATTTCAAATACCCAACACAAACAAGAGACCCCTCTGAAAATAGATAGAAGACGAGGGCACCGGGAGAGCATTTGTCGACAGGTTGAAACATCATCTATGAGACTAACAAAAGTTCCTTCGAGCCGGAATTGAACCAGCGACCTAAGGATTGCTGATTTTCTACTACAGTCCTCCGCTCTACCAGCTGAGCTATCGAAGGCTTGCCGAGCTGGTTGTCGGGTGCTTCCTAAGCTTGCAAATGAGTTACATGAGTAGGGAAACAGAGGAGAATTGTCCCGCTCTTTGAAAAACTCGGCAAACCAAAACTGTGGAGAATACGGGCGTCGATCCCGTTACCTCTCGCATGCTAAGCGAGCGCTCTACCATTTGAGCTAATCCCCCTTCTGGCAGTCCATGTTGGGGTCCATGCTGGTTTCCATGTTGGGGTGCCTGATTCACCACAATTGTGATCATCACATACTTTTCAACCTGTAGCTTTAAGCTTTTTTTTTTTTTTTTTTTTTTTTAAGTGTGGATGTCTTTCTCCCGTAAAAGCAGAAGGAGCGTGGAGCTTACAGGGTGCCGGGTGGTGTAAAAGTATAGGTGAGTCGTTAGTGTACAGAGTGAAGAATTGTGGGAAGAGAAAATAAATCAGAATGATTTAAATAAGAAAGTCGCAACGTAGAAAAGATGGTCTAGATCCAATGGCCCATTTGGTTGTGGGCCCAAAAGCCTTTGCCTGTGCCACTTTGTTGCAAAGGCGAAAACATGTGGCATGAGAAACTGGGAGGTTGCGTGTATAAAAAGCATAGTCTGAAGGTCGTGAAAATGAGATGGTCAGGGATCGGGGGTCTCTATTCTATTTTTACGAGAAAAACATGTGATTCCGACCGGGGATAATGGCCAAATTGTAACAGGGGGCGTGAGTAAAAGAGAGCACTTAGCAGAGGATGGTTTCGATCCATCGACCTCTGGGTTATGGGCCCAGCACGCTTCCGCTGCGCCACTCTGCTGCCATACCTCCAAAAGAGAGGGGTAGCCTATTACCCGCTGACTGTTGTTAAGACGCTAATGTGGAGGCCATCTCTGTGTTGCAATTGTCCATTTGTTGGCGGCTGTAGTTCCACGCAGTTGTTATGTTTTATCATTCTCTTCTTTTTATTGTGTTGATCAGAAGGTCCTCTAAGAAACATACTCCATTTACCATGTTGTGGCTTTTTTACGACTTTAATCAAAGTGGGGGAGCGTGGTTGTCTCTGTGGCGCAATTGGTTAGCGCGTTCGGCTGTTAACCGGAAGGTTGGTGGTTCAAGCCCACCCAGGGACGGCAGTGTCCTCTTTTTGTCTCAGTTGCATGTTACAGAAAATCCTATGGTGCCTCTCAACTTAAAGTTTCGGCCAGAAGAGGAGGGCACCGGTTGTAAGACCATTTCAACATGTACAGTGTGAAAAATTTTGAGAAGAGAAAAAAATCCCAGTGATTTGGATGACATAGTTGCAATGTAGAAAGAATGGTCCAGAGCCTTTGGCCCTCTTTGGTTGTGGGCCTAAATGTCTTTCCATGCGCCACTCTGTTTCAAAGAAGATGACACATGACATGAGAAACTGGGAGGTTCAAGCAAAGCTTGAAGGTTGTGAAAACTTTTTTTTGTCTGATAACCAAAAGGTTGGTGGTTCAAGCCCACCCAGGGATGATTGTACCCTCTTTTTGTTTCAGTTGCATGTCAGAGTTACAGAAAGTCCTACTGTGGCTCTCAACTGAGAGTTTCGGTCGGATGCCCATTTCAAATACCCAACACAAACAAGAGACCCCTCTGAAAATAGATAGAAGACGAGGGCACCGGGAGAGCATTTGTCGACAGGTTGAAACATCATCTATGAGACTAACAAAAGTTCCTTCGAGCCGGAATTGAACCAGCGACCTAAGGATTGCTGATTTTCTACTACAGTCCTCCGCTCTACCAGCTGAGCTATCGAAGGCTTGCCGAGCTGGTTGTCGGGTGCTTCCTAAGCTTGCAAATGAGTTACATGAGTAGGGAAACAGAGGAGAATTGTCCCGCTCTTTGAAAAACTCGGCAAACCAAAACTGTGGAGAATACGGGCGTCGATCCCGTTACCTCTCGCATGCTAAGCGAGCGCTCTACCATTTGAGCTAATCCCCCTTCTGGCAGTCCATGTTGGGGTCCATGCTGGTTTCCATGTTGGGGTGCCTGATTCACCACAATTGTGATCATCACATACTTTTCAACCTGTAGCTTTAAGCTTTTTTTTTTTTTTTTTTTTTTTTTTTAAGTGTGGATGTCTTTCTCCCGTAAAAGCAGAAGGAGCGTGGAGCTTACAGGGTGCCGGGTGGTGTAAAAGTATAGGTGAGTCGTTAGTGTACAGAGTGAAGAATTGTGGGAAGAGAAAAGAAATCAGAATGATTTAAATAAGAAAGTCGCAACGTAGAAAAGATGGTCTAGATCCAATGGCCCATTTGGTTGTGGGCCCAAAAGCCTTTGCCTGTGCCACTTTGTTGCAAAGGCGAAAACATGTGGCATGAGAAACTGGGAGGTTGCGTGTATAAAAAGCATAGTCTGAAGGTCGTGAAAATGAGATGGTCAGGGATCGGGGGTCTCTATTCTATTTTTACGAGAAAAACATGTGATTCCGACCGGGGATAATGGCCAAATTGTAACAGGGGGCGTGAGTAAAAGAGAGCACTTAGCAGAGGATGGTTTCGATGCATCGACCTCTGGGTTATGGGCCCAGCACGCTTCCGCTGCGCCACTCTGCTGCCATACCTCCAAAAGAGAGGGGTAGCCTATTACCCGCTGACTGTTGTTAAGACGCTAATGTGGAGGCCATCTCTGTGTTGCAATTGTCCATTTGTTGGCGGCTGTAGTTCCACGCAGTTGTTATGTTTTATCATTCTCTTCTTTTTATTGTGTTGATCAGAAGGTCCTCTAAGAAACATACTCCATTTACCATGTTGTGGCTTTTTTACGACTTTAATCAAAGTGGCGGAGCGTGGTTGTCTCTGTGGCGCAATTGGTTAGCGCGTTCGGCTGTTAACCGGAAGGTTGGTGGTTCAAGCCCACCCAGGGACGGCAGTGTCCTCTTTTTGTCTCAGTTGCATGTTACAGAAAATCCTATGGTGCCTCTCAACTTAAAGTTTCGGCCAGAAGAGGAGGGCACCGGTTGTAAGACTATTTCAACATGTACAGTGTGAAAAATTTTGAGAAGAGAAAAAAATCCCAGTGATTTGGATGACATAGTTGCAATGTAGAAAGAATGGTCCAGAGCCTTTGGCCCTCTTTGGTTGTGGGCCTAAATGTCTTTCCATGCGCCACTCTGTTTCAAAGAAGATGACACATGACATGAGAAACTGGGAGGTTCAAGCAAAGCTTGAAGGTTGTGAAAACTTTTTTTTGTCTGATAACCAAAAGGTTGGTGGTTCAAGCCCACCCAGGGATGATTGTACCCTCTTTTTGTTTCAGTTGCATGTCAGAGTTACAGAAAGTCCTACTGTGGCTCTCAACTGAGAGTTTCGGTCGGATGCCCATTTCAAATACCCAACACAAACAAGAGACCCCTCTGAAAATAGATAGAAGACGAGGGCACCGGGAGAGCATTTGTCGACAGGTTGAAACATCATCTATGAGACTAACAAAAGTTCCTTCGAGCCGGAATTGAACCAGCGACCTAAGGATTGCTGATTTTCTACTACAGTCCTCCGCTCTACCAGCTGAGCTATCGAAGGCTTGCCGAGCTGGTTGTCGGGTGCTTCCTAAGCTTGCAAATGAGTTACATGAGTAGGGAAACAGAGGAGAATTGTCCCGCTCTTTGAAAAACTCGGCAAACCAAAACTTTGGAGAATACGGGCGTCGATCCCGTTACCTCTCGCATGCTAAGCGAGCGCTCTACCATTTGAGCTAATCCCCCTTCTGGCAGTCCATGTTGGGGTCCATGCTGGTTTCCATGTTGGGGTGCCTGATTCACCACAATTGTGATCATCACATACTTTTCAACCTGTAGCTTTAAGCTTTTTTTTTTTTTTTTTTTTTTTTTTTATTTAAGTGTGGATGTCTTTCTCCCGTAAAAGCAGAAGGAGCGTGGAGCTTACAGGGTGCCGGGTGGTGTAAAAGTATAGGTGAGTCGTTAGTGTACAGAGTGAAGAATTGTGGGAAGAGAAAAGAAATCAGAATGATTTAAATAAGAAAGTCGCAACGTAGAAAAGATGGTCTAGATCCAATGGCCCATTTGGTTGTGGGCCCAAAAGCCTTTGCCTGTGCCACTTTGTTGCAAAGGCGAAAACATGTGGCATGAGAAACTGGGAGGTTGCGTGTATAAAAAGCATAGTCTGAAGGTCGTGAAAATGAGATGGTCAGGGATCGGGGGTCTCTATTCTATTTTTACGAGAAAAACATGTGATTCCGACCGGGGATAATGGCCAAATTGTAACAGGGGGCGTGAGTAAAAGAGAGCACTTAGCAGAGGATGGTTTCGATGCATCGACCTCTGGGTTATGGGCCCAGCACGCTTCCGCTGCGCCACTCTGCTGCCATACCTCCAAAAGAGAGGGGTAGCCTATTACCCGCTGACTGTTGTTAAGACGCTAATGTGGAGGCCATCTCTGTGTTGCAATTGTCCATTTGTTGGCGGCTGTAGTTCCACGCAGTTGTTATGTTTTATCATTCTCTTCTTTTTATTGTGTTGATCAGAAGGTCCTCTAAGAAACATACTCCATTTACCATGTTGTGGCTTTTTTACGACTTTAATCAAAGTGGCGGAGCGTGGTTGTCTCTGTGGCGCAATTGGTTAGCGCGTTCGGCTGTTAACCGGAAGGTTGGTGGTTCAAGCCCACCCAGGGACGGCAGTGTCCTCTTTTTGTCTCAGTTGCATGTTACAGAAAATCCTATGGTGCCTCTCAACTTAAAGTTTCGGCCAGAAGAGGAGGGCACCGGTTGTAAGACTATTTCAACATGTACAGTGTGAAAAATTTTGAGAAGAGAAAAAAATCCCAGTGATTTGGATGACATAGTTGCAATGTAGAAAGAATGGTCCAGAGCCTTTGGCCCTCTTTGGTTGTGGGCCTAAATGTCTTTCCATGCGCCACTCTGTTTCAAAGAAGATGACACATGACATGAGAAACTGGGAGGTTCAAGCAAAGCTTGAAGGTTGTGAAAACTTTTTTTTGTCTGATAACCAAAAGGTTGGTGGTTCAAGCCCACCCAGGGATGATTGTACCCTCTTTTTGTTTCAGTTGCATGTCAGAGTTACAGAAAGTCCTACTGTGGCTCTCAACTGAGAGTTTCGGTCGGATGCCCATTTCAAATACCCAACACAAACAAGAGACCCCTCTGAAAATAGATAGAAGACGAGGGCACCGGGAGAGCATTTGTCGACAGGTTGAAACATCATCTATGAGACTAACAAAAGTTCCTTCGAGCCGGAATTGAACCAGCGACCTAAGGATTGCTGATTTTCTACTACAGTCCTCCGCTCTACCAGCTGAGCTATCGAAGGCTTGCTGAGCTGGTTGTCAGGTGCTTCCTAAGCTTGCAAATGAGTTACATGAGTAGGGAAACAGAGGAGAATTGTCCCGCTCTTTGAAAAACTCGGCAAACCAAAACTTTGGAGAATACGGGCGTCGATCCCGTTACCTCTCGCATGCTAAGCGAGCGCTCTACCATTTGAGCTAATCCCCCTTCTGGCAGTCCATGTTGGGGTCCATGCTGGTTTCCATGTTGGGGTGCCTGATTCACCACAATTGTGATCATCACATACTTTTCAACCTGTAGCTTTAAGCTTTTTTTTTTTTTTTTTTTTTTTTTTTATTTAAGTGTGGATGTCTTTCTCCCGTAAAAGCAGAAGGAGCGTGGAGCTTACAGGGTGCCGGGTGGTGTAAAAGTATAGGTGAGTCGTTAGTGTACAGAGTGAAGAATTGTGGGAAGAGAAAAGAAATCAGAATGATTTAAATAAGAAAGTCGCAACGTAGAAAAGATGGTCTAGATCCAATGGCCCATTTGGTTGTGGGCCCAAAAGCCTTTGCCTGTGCCACTTTGTTGCAAAGGCGAAAACATGTGGCATGAGAAACTGGGAGGTTGCGTGTATAAAAAGCATAGTCTGAAGGTCGTGAAAATGAGATGGTCAGGGATCGGGGGTCTCTATTCTATTTTTACGAGAAAAACATGTGATTCCGACCGGGGATAATGGCCAAATTGTAACAGGGGGCGTGAGTAAAAGAGAGCACTTAGCAGAGGATGGTTTCGATGCATCGACCTCTGGGTTATGGGCCCAGCACGCTTCCGCTGCGCCACTCTGCTGCCATACCTCCAAAAGAGAGGGGTAGCCTATTACCCGCTGACTGTTGTTAAGACGCTAATGTGGAGGCCATCTCTGTGTTGCAATTGTCCATTTGTTGGCGGCTGTAGTTCCACGCAGTTGTTATGTTTTATCATTCTCTTCTTTTTATTGTGTTGATCAGAAGGTCCTCTAAGAAACATACTCCATTTACCATGTTGTGGCTTTTTTACGACTTTAATCAAAGTGGCAGAGCGTGGTTGTCTCTGTGGCGCAATTGGTTAGCGCGTTCGGCTGTTAACCGGAAGGTTGGTGGTTCAAGCCCACCCAGGGACGGCAGTGTCCTCTTTTTGTCTCAGTTGCATGTTACAGAAAATCCTATGGTGCCTCTCAACTTAAAGTTTCGGCCAGAAGAGGAGGGCACCGGTTGTAAGACTATTTCAACATGTACAGTGTGAAAAATTTTGAGAAGAGAAAAAAATCCCAGTGATTTGGATGACATAGTTGCAATGTAGAAAGAATGGTCCAGAGCCTTTGGCCCTCTTTGGTTGTGGGCCTAAATGTCTTTCCATGCGCCACTCTGTTTCAAAGAAGATGACACATGACATGAGAAACTGGGAGGTTCAAGCAAAGCTTGAAGGTTGTGAAAACTTTTTTTTGTCTGATAACCAAAAGGTTGGTGGTTCAAGCCCACCCAGGGATGATTGTACCCTCTTTTTGTTTCAGTTGCATGTCAGAGTTACAGAAAGTCCTACTGTGGCTCTCAACTGAGAGTTTCGGTCGGATGCCCATTTCAAATACCCAACACAAACAAGAGACCCCTCTGAAAATAGATAGAAGACGAGGGCACCGGGAGAGCATTTGTCGACAGGTTGAAACATCATCTATGAGACTAACAAAAGTTCCTTCGAGCCGGAATTGAACCAGCGACCTAAGGATTGCTGATTTTCTACTACAGTCCTCCGCTCTACCAGCTGAGCTATCGAAGGCTTGCCGAGCTGGTTGTCGGGTGCTTCCTAAGCTTGCAAATGAGTTACATGAGTAGGGAAACAGAGGAGAATTGTCCCGCTCTTTGAAAAACTCGGCAAACCAAAACTTTGGAGAATACGGGCGTCGATCCCGTTACCTCTCGCATGCTAAGCGAGCGCTCTACCATTTGAGCTAATCCCCCTTCTGGCAGTCCATGTTGGGGTCCATGCTGGTTTCCATGTTGGGGTGCCTGATTCACCACAATTGTGATCATCACATACTTTTCAACCTGTAGCTTTAAGCTTTTTTTTTTTTTTTTTTTTTTTTTTATTTAAGTGTGGATGTCTTTCTCCCGTAAAAGCAGAAGGAGCGTGGAGCTTACAGGGTGCCGGGTGGTGTAAAAGTATAGGTGAGTCGTTAGTGTACAGAGTGAAGAATTGTGGGAAGAGAAAAGAAATCAGAATGATTTAAATAAGAAAGTCGCAACGTAGAAAAGATGGTCTAGATCCAATGGCCCATTTGGTTGTGGGCCCAAAAGCCTTTGCCTGTGCCACTTTGTTGCAAAGGCGAAAACATGTGGCATGAGAAACTGGGAGGTTGCGTGTATAAAAAGCATAGTCTGAAGGTCGTGAAAATGAGATGGTCAGGGATCGGGGGTCTCTATTCTATTTTTACGAGAAAAACATGTGATTCCGACCGGGGATAATGGCCAAATTGTAACAGGGGGCGTGAGTAAAAGAGAGCACTTAGCAGAGGATGGTTTCGATGCATCGACCTCTGGGTTATGGGCCCAGCACGCTTCCGCTGCGCCACTCTGCTGCCATACCTCCAAAAGAGAGGGGTAGCCTATTACCCGCTGACTGTTGTTAAGACGCTAATGTGGAGGCCATCTCTGTGTTGCAATTGTCCATTTGTTGGCGGCTGTAGTTCCACGCAGTTGTTATGTTTTATCATTCTCTTCTTTTTATTGTGTTGATCAGAAGGTCCTCTAAGAAACATACTCCATTTACCATGTTGTGGCTTTTTTACGACTTTAATCAAAGTGGCAGAGCGTGGTTGTCTCTGTGGCGCAATTGGTTAGCGCGTTCGGCTGTTAACCGGAAGGTTGGTGGTTCAAGCCCACCCAGGGACGACAGTGTCCTCTTTTTGTCTCAGTTGCATGTTACAGAAAATCCTATGGTGCCTCTCAACTTAAAGTTTCGGCCAGAAGAGGAGGGCACCGGTTGTAAGACTATTTCAACATGTACAGTGTGAAAAATTTTGAGAAGAGAAAAAAATCCCAGTGATTTGGATGACATAGTTGCAATGTAGAAAGAATGGTCCAGAGCCTTTGGCCCTCTTTGGTTGTGGGCCTAAATGTCTTTCCATGCGCCACTCTGTTTCAAAGAAGATGACACATGACATGAGAAACTGGGAGGTTCAAGCAAAGCTTGAAGGTTGTGAAAACTTTTTTTTGTCTGATAACCAAAAGGTTGGTGGTTCAAGCCCACCCAGGGATGATTGTACCCTCTTTTTGTTTCAGTTGCATGTCAGAGTTACAGAAAGTCCTACTGTGGCTCTCAACTGAGAGTTTCGGTCGGATGCCCATTTCAAATACCCAACACAAACAAGAGACCCCTCTGAAAATAGATAGAAGACGAGGGCACCGGGAGAGCATTTGTCGACAGGTTGAAACATCATCTATGAGACTAACAAAAGTTCCTTCGAGCCGGAATTGAACCAGCGACCTAAGGATTGCTGATTTTCTACTACAGTCCTCCGCTCTACCAGCTGAGCTATCGAAGGCTTGCTGAGCTGGTTGTCGGGTGCTTCCTAAGCTTGCAAATGAGTTACATGAGTAGGGAAACAGAGGAGAATTGTCCCGCTCTTTGAAAAACTCGGCAAACCAAAACTTTGGAGAATACGGGCGTCGATCCCGTTACCTCTCGCATGCTAAGCGAGCGCTCTACCATTTGAGCTAATCCCCCTTCTGGCAGTCCATGTTGGGGTCCATGCTGGTTTCCATGTTGGGGTGCCTGATTCACCACAATTGTGATCATCACATACTTTTCAACCTGTAGCTTTAAGCTTTTTTTTTTTTTTTTTTTTTTTTTTATTTAAGTGTGGATGTCTTTCTCCCGTAAAAGCAGAAGGAGCGTGGAGCTTACAGGGTGCCGGGTGGTGTAAAAGTATAGGTGAGTCGTTAGTGTACAGAGTGAAGAATTGTGGGAAGAGAAAAGAAATCAGAATGATTTAAATAAGAAAGTCGCAACGTAGAAAAGATGGTCTAGATCCAATGGCCCATTTGGTTGTGGGCCCAAAAGCCTTTGCCTGTGCCACTTTGTTGCAAAGGCGAAAACATGTGGCATGAGAAACTGGGAGGTTGCGTGTATAAAAAGCATAGTCTGAAGGTCGTGAAAATGAGATGGTCAGGGATCGGGGGTCTCTATTCTATTTTTACGAGAAAAACATGTGATTCCGACCGGGGATAATGGCCAAATTGTAACAGGGGGCGTGAGTAAAAGAGAGCACTTAGCAGAGGATGGTTTCGATGCATCGACCTCTGGGTTATGGGCCCAGCACGCTTCCGCTGCGCCACTCTGCTGCCATACCTCCAAAAGAGAGGGGTAGCCTATTACCCGCTGACTGTTGTTAAGACGCTAATGTGGAGGCCATCTCTGTGTTGCAATTGTCCATTTGTTGGCGGCTGTAGTTCCACGCAGTTGTTATGTTTTATCATTCTCTTCTTTTTATTGTGTTGATCAGAAGGTCCTCTAAGACACATACTCCATTTACCATGTTGTGGCTTTTTTACGACTTTAATCAAAGTGGCAGAGCGTGGTTGTCTCTGTGGCGCAATTGGTTAGCGCGTTCGGCTGTTAACCGGAAGGTTGGTGGTTCAAGCCCACCCAGGGACGGCAGTGTCCTCTTTTTGTCTCAGTTGCATGTTACAGAAAATCCTATGGTGCCTCTCAACTTAAAGTTTCGGCCAGAAGAGGAGGGCACCGGTTGTAAGACTATTTCAACATGTACAGTGTGAAAAATTTTGAGAAGAGAAAAAAATCCCAGTGATTTGGATGACATAGTTGCAATGTAGAAAGAATGGTCCAGAGCCTTTGGCCCTCTTTGGTTGTGGGCCTAAATGTCTTTCCATGCGCCACTCTGTTTCAAAGAAGATGACACATGACATGAGAAACTGGGAGGCTCAAGCAAAGCTTGAAGGTTGTGAAAACTTTTTTTTGTCTGATAACCAAAAGGTTGGTGGTTCAAGCCCACCCAGGGATGATTGTACCCTCTTTTTGTTTCAGTTGCATGTCAGAGTTACAGAAAGTCCTACTGTGGCTCTCAACTGAGAGTTTCGGTCGGATGCCCATTTCAAATACCCAACACAAACAAGAGACCCCTCTGAAAATAGATAGAAGACGAGGGCACCGGGAGAGCATTTGTCGACAGGTTGAAACATCATCTATGAGACTAACAAAAGTTCCTTCGAGCCGGAATTGAACCAGCGACCTAAGGATTGCTGATTTTCTACTACAGTCCTCCGCTCTACCAGCTGAGCTATCGAAGGCTTGCTGAGCTGGTTGTCGGGTGCTTCCTAAGCTTGCAAATGAGTTACATGAGTAGGGAAACAGAGGAGAATTGTCCCGCTCTTTGAAAAACTCGGCAAACCAAAACTTTGGAGAATACGGGCGTCGATCCCGTTACCTCTCGCATGCTAAGCGAGCGCTCTACCATTTGAGCTAATCCCCCTTCTGGCAGTCCATGTTGGGGTCCATGCTGGTTTCCATGTTGGGGTGCCTGATTCACCACAATTGTGATCATCACATACTTTTCAACCTGTAGCTTTAAGCTTTTTTTTTTTTTTTTTTTTTTTTTTTATTTAAGTGTGGATGTCTTTCTCCCGTAAAAGCAGAAGGAGCGTGGAGCTTACAGGGTGCCGGGTGGTGTAAAAGTATAGGTGAGTCGTTAGTGTACAGAGTGAAGAATTGTGGGAAGAGAAAAGAAATCAGAATGATTTAAATAAGAAAGTCGCAACGTAGAAAAGATGGTCTAGATCCAATGGCCCATTTGGTTGTGGGCCCAAAAGCCTTTGCCTGTGCCACTTTGTTGCAAAGGCGAAAACATGTGGCATGAGAAACTGGGAGGTTGCGTGTATAAAAAGCATAGTCTGAAGGTCGTGAAAATGAGATGGTCAGGGATCGGGGGTCTCTATTCTATTTTTACGAGAAAAACATGTGATTCCGACCGGGGATAATGGCCAAATTGTAACAGGGGGCGTGAGTAAAAGAGAGCACTTAGCAGAGGATGGTTTCGATGCATCGACCTCTGGGTTATGGGCCCAGCACGCTTCCGCTGCGCCACTCTGCTGCCATACCTCCAAAAGAGAGGGGTAGCCTATTACCCGCTGACTGTTGTTAAGACGCTAATGTGGAGGCCATCTCTGTGTTGCAATTGTCCATTTGTTGGCGGCTGTAGTTCCACGCAGTTGTTATGTTTTATCATTCTCTTCTTTTTATTGTGTTGATCAGAAGGTCCTCTAAGAAACATACTCCATTTACCATGTTGTGGCTTTTTTACGACTTTAATCAAAGTGGCAGAGCGTGGTTGTCTCTGTGGCGCAATTGGTTAGCGCGTTCGGCTGTTAACCGGAAGGTTGGTGGTTCAAGCCCACCCAGGGACGGCAGTGTCCTCTTTTTGTCTCAGTTGCATGTTACAGAAAATCCTATGGTGCCTCTCAACTTAAAGTTTCGGCCAGAAGAGGAGGGCACCGGTTGTAAGACTATTTCAACATGTACAGTGTGAAAAATTTTGAGAAGAGAAAAAAATCCCAGTGATTTGGATGACATAGTTGCAATGTAGAAAGAATGGTCCAGAGCCTTTGGCCCTCTTTGGTTGTGGGCCTAAATGTCTTTCCATGCGCCACTCTGTTTCAAAGAAGATGACACATGACATGAGAAACTGGGAGGTTCAAGCAAAGCTTGAAGGTTGTGAAAACTTTTTTTTGTCTGATAACCAAAAGGTTGGTGGTTCAAGCCCACCCAGGGATGATTGTACCCTCTTTTTGTTTCAGTTGCATGTCAGAGTTACAGAAAGTCCTACTGTGGCTCTCAACTGAGAGTTTCGGTCGGATGCCCATTTCAAATACCCAACACAAACAAGAGACCCCTCTGAAAATAGATAGAAGACGAGGGCACCGGGAGAGCATTTGTCGACAGGTTGAAACATCATCTATGAGACTAACAAAAGTTCCTTCGAGCCGGAATTAAACCAGCGACCTAAGGATTGCTGATTTTCTACTACAGTCCTCCGCTCTACCAGCTGAGCTATCGAAGGCTTGCTGAGCTGGTTGTCGGGTGCTTCCTAAGCTTGCAAATGAGTTACATGAGTAGGGAAACAGAGGAGAATTGTCCCGCTCTTTGAAAAACTCGGCAAACCAAAACTTTGGAGAATACGGGCGTCGATCCCGTTACCTCTCGCATGCTAAGCGAGCGCTCTACCATTTGAGCTAATCCCCCTTCTGGCAGTCCATGTTGGGGTCCATGCTGGTTTCCATGTTGGGGTGCCTGATTCACCACAATTGTGATCATCACATACTTTTCAACCTGTAGCTTTAAGCTTTTTTTTTTTTTTTTTTTTTTTTTTATTTAAGTGTGGATGTCTTTCTCCCGTAAAAGCAGAAGGAGCGTGGAGCTTACAGGGTGCCGGGTGGTGTAAAAGTATAGGTGAGTCGTTAGTGTACAGAGTGAAGAATTGTGGGAAGAGAAAAGAAATCAGAATGATTTAAATAAGAAAGTCGCAACGTAGAAAAGATGGTCTAGATCCAATGGCCCATTTGGTTGTGGGCCCAAAAGCCTTTGCCTGTGCCACTTTGTTGCAAAGGCGAAAACATGTGGCATGAGAAACTGGGAGGTTGCGTGTATAAAAAGCATAGTCTGAAGGTCGTGAAAATGAGATGGTCAGGGATCGGGGGTCTCTATTCTATTTTTACGAGAAAAACATGTGATTCCGACCGGGGATAATGGCCAAATTGTAACAGGGGGCGTGAGTAAAAGAGAGCACTTAGCAGAGGATGGTTTCG
Source organism: Rhinoderma darwinii (assembly GCF_050947455.1). Classification (NCBI taxonomy): domain Eukaryota; kingdom Metazoa; phylum Chordata; class Amphibia; order Anura; family Rhinodermatidae; genus Rhinoderma; species Rhinoderma darwinii. Next base: position 142,616 of record NW_027464232.1, read on the forward strand.
ATGCATCGACCACTGGGTTATGGGCCCAGCACGCTTCCGCTGCGCCACTCTGCTGCCATACCTCCAAAAGAGAGGGGTAGCCTATTACCCGCTGACTGTTGTTAAGACGCTAATGTGGAGGCCATCTCTGTGTTGCAATTGTCCATTTGTTGGCGGCTGTAGTTCCACGCAGTTGTTATGTTTTATCATTCTCTTCTTTTTATTGTGTTGATCAGAAGGTCCTCTAAGAAAAATACTCCATTTACCATGTTGTGGCTTTTTTACGACTTTAATCAAAGTGGCAGAGCGTGGTTGTCTCTGTGGCGCAATTGGTTAGCGCGTTCGGCTGTTAACCGGAAGGTTGGTGGTTCAAGCCCACCCAGGGACGGCAGTGTCCTCTTTTTGTCTCAGTTGCATGTTACAGAAAATCCTATGGTGCCTCTCAACTTAAAGTTTCGGCCAGAAGAGGAGGGCACCGGTTGTAAGACTATTTCAACATGTACAGTGTGAAAAATTTTGAGAAGAGAAAAAAATCCCAGTGATTTGGATGACATAGTTGCAATGTAGAAAGAATGGTCCAGAGCCTTTGGCCCTCTTTGGTTGTGGGCCTAAATGTCTTTCCATGCGCCACTCTGTTTCAAAGAAGATGACACATGACATGAGAAACTGGGAGGTTCAAGCAAAGCTTGAAGGTTGTGAAAACTTTTTTTTGTCTGATAACCAAAAGGTTGGTGGTTCAAGCCCACCCAGGGATGATTGTACCCTCTTTTTGTTTCAGTTGCATGTCAGAGTTACAGAAAGTCCTACTGTGGCTCTCAACTGAGAGTTTCGGTCGGATGCCCATTTCAAATACCCAACACAAACAAGAGACCCCTCTGAAAATAGATAGAAGACGAGGGCACCGGGAGAGCATTTGTCGACAGGTTGAAACATCATCTATGAGACTAACAAAAGTTCCTTCGAGCCGGAATTGAACCAGCGACCTAAGGATTGCTGATTTTCTACTACAGTCCTCCGCTCTACCAGCTGAGCTATCGAAGGCTTGCTGAGCTGGTTGTCGGGTGCTTCCTAAGCTTGCAAATGAGTTACATGAGTAGGGAAACAGAGGAGAATTGTCCCGCTCTTTGAAAAACTCGGCAAACCAAAACTTTGGAGAATACGGGCGTCGATCCCGTTACCTCTCGCATGCTAAGCGAGCGCTCTACCATTTGAGCTAATCCCCCTTCTGGCAGTCCATGTTGGGGTCCATGCTGGTTTCCATGTTGGGGTGCCTGATTCACCACAATTGTGATCATCACATACTTTTCAACCTGTAGCTTTAAGCTTTTTTTTTTTTTTTTTTTTTTTTTTTTATTTAAGTGTGGATGTCTTTCTCCCGTAAAAGCAGAAGGAGCGTGGAGCTTACAGGGTGCCGGGTGGTGTAAAAGTATAGGTGAGTCGTTAGTGTACAGAGTGAAGAATTGTGGGAAGAGAAAAGAAATCAGAATGATTTAAATAAGAAAGTCGCAACGTAGAAAAGATGGTCTAGATCCAATGGCCCATTTGGTTGTGGGCCCAAAAGCCTTTGCCTGTGCCACTTTGTTGCAAAGGCGAAAACATGTGGCATGAGAAACTGGGAGGTTGCGTGTATAAAAAGCATAGTCTGAAGGTCGTGAAAATGAGATGGTCAGGGATCGGGGGTCTCTATTCTATTTTTACGAGAAAAACATGTGATTCCGACCGGGGATAATGGCCAAATTGTAACAGGGGGCGTGAGTAAAAGAGAGCACTTAGCAGAGGATGGTTTCGATGCATCGACCTCTGGGTTATGGGCCCAGCACGCTTCCGCTGCGCCACTCTGCTGCCATACCTCCAAAAGAGAGGGGTAGCCTATTACCTGCTGACTGTTGTTAAGACGCTAATGTGGAGGCCATCTCTGTGTTGCAATTGTCCATTTGTTGGCGGCTGTAGTTCCACGCAGTTGTTATGTTTTATCATTCTCTTCTTTTTATTGTGTTGATCAGAAGGTCCTCTAAGAAACATACTCCATTTACCATGTTGTGGCTTTTTTACGACTTTAATCAAAGTGGCAGAGCGTGGTTGTCTCTGTGGCGCAATTGGTTAGCGCGTTCGGCTGTTAACCGGAAGGTTGGTGGTTCAAGCCCACCCAGGGACGGCAGTGTCCTCTTTTTGTCTCAGTTGCATGTTACAGAAAATCCTATGGTGCCTCTCAACTTAAAGTTTCGGCCAGAAGAGGAGGGCACCGGTTGTAAGACTATTTCAACATGTACAGTGTGAAAAATTTTGAGAAGAGAAAAAAATCCCAGTGATTTGGATGACATAGTTGCAATGTAGAAAGAATGGTCCAGAGCCTTTGGCCCTCTTTGGTTGTGGGCCTAAATGTCTTTCCATGCGCCACTCTGTTTCAAAGAAGATGACACATGACATGAGAAACTGGGAGGTTCAAGCAAAGCTTGAAGGTTGTGAAAACTTTTTTTTGTCTGATAACCAAAAGGTTGGTGGTTCAAGCCCACCCAGGGATGATTGTACCCTCTTTTTGTTTCAGTTGCATGTCAGAGTTACAGAAAGTCCTACTGTGGCTCTCAACTGAGAGTTTCGGTCGGATGCCCATTTCAAATACCCAACACAAACAAGAGACCCCTCTGAAAATAGATAGAAGACGAGGGCACCGGGAGAGCATTTGTCGACAGGTTGAAACATCATCTATGAGACTAACAAAAGTTCCTTCGAGCCGGAATTAAACCAGCGACCTAAGGATTGCTGATTTTCTACTACAGTCCTCCGCTCTACCAGCTGAGCTATCGAAGGCTTGCTGAGCTGGTTGTCGGGTGCTTCCTAAGCTTGCAAATGAGTTACATGAGTAGGGAAACAGAGGAGAATTGTCCCGCTCTTTGAAAAACTCGGCAAACCAAAACTTTGGAGAATACGGGCGTCGATCCCGTTACCTCTCGCATGCTAAGCGAGCGCTCTACCATTTGAGCTAATCCCCCTTCTGGCAGTCCATGTTGGGGTCCATGCTGGTTTCCATGTTGGGGTGCCTGATTCACCACAATTGTGATCATCACATACTTTTCAACCTGTAGCTTTAAGCTTTTTTTTTTTTTTTTTTTTTTTTTTATTTAAGTGTGGATGTCTTTCTCCCGTAAAAGCAGAAGGAGCGTGGAGCTTACAGGGTGCCGGGTGGTGTAAAAGTATAGGTGAGTCGTTAGTGTACAGAGTGAAGAATTGTGGGAAGAGAAAAGAAATCAGAATGATTTAAATAAGAAAGTCGCAACGTAGAAAAGATGGTCTAGATCCAATGGCCCATTTGGTTGTGGGCCCAAAAGCCTTTGCCTGTGCCACTTTGTTGCAAAGGCGAAAACATGTGGCATGAGAAACTGGGAGGTTGCGTGTATAAAAAGCATAGTCTGAAGGTCGTGAAAATGAGATGGTCAGGGATCGGGGGTCTCTATTCTATTTTTACGAGAAAAACATGTGATTCCGACCGGGGATAATGGCCAAATTGTAACAGGGGGCGTGAGTAAAAGAGAGCACTTAGCAGAGGATGGTTTCGATGCATCGACCACTGGGTTATGGGCCCAGCACGCTTCCGCTGCGCCACTCTGCTGCCATACCTCCAAAAGAGAGGGGTAGCCTATTACCCGCTGACTGTTGTTAAGACGCTAATGTGGAGGCCATCTCTGTGTTGCAATTGTCCATTTGTTGGCGGCTGTAGTTCCACGCAGTTGTTATGTTTTATCATTCTCTTCTTTTTATTGTGTTGATCAGAAGGTCCTCTAAGAAAAATACTCCATTTACCATGTTGTGGCTTTTTTACGACTTTAATCAAAGTGGCAGAGCGTGGTTGTCTCTGTGGCGCAATTGGTTAGCGCGTTCGGCTGTTAACCGGAAGGTTGGTGGTTCAAGCCCACCCAGGGACGGCAGTGTCCTCTTTTTGTCTCAGTTGCATGTTACAGAAAATCCTATGGTGCCTCTCAACTTAAAGTTTCGGCCAGAAGAGGAGGGCACCGGTTGTAAGACTATTTCAACATGTACAGTGTGAAAAATTTTGAGAAGAGAAAAAAATCCCAGTGATTTGGATGACATAGTTGCAATGTAGAAAGAATGGTCCAGAGCCTTTGGCCCTCTTTGGTTGTGGGCCTAAATGTCTTTCCATGCGCCACTCTGTTTCAAAGAAGATGACACATGACATGAGAAACTGGGAGGTTCAAGCAAAGCTTGAAGGTTGTGAAAACTTTTTTTTGTCTGATAACCAAAAGGTTGGTGGTTCAAGCCCACCCAGGGATGATTGTACCCTCTTTTTGTTTCAGTTGCATGTCAGAGTTACAGAAAGTCCTACTGTGGCTCTCAACTGAGAGTTTCGGTCGGATGCCCATTTCAAATACCCAACACAAACAAGAGACCCCTCTGAAAATAGATAGAAGACGAGGGCACCGGGAGAGCATTTGTCGACAGGTTGAAACATCATCTATGAGACTAACAAAAGTTCCTTCGAGCCGGAATTGAACCAGCGACCTAAGGATTGCTGATTTTCTACTACAGTCCTCCGCTCTACCAGCTGAGCTATCGAAGGCTTGCTGAGCTGGTTGTCGGGTGCTTCCTAAGCTTGCAAATGAGTTACATGAGTAGGGAAACAGAGGAGAATTGTCCCGCTCTTTGAAAAACTCGGCAAACCAAAACTTTGGAGAATACGGGCGTCGATCCCGTTACCTCTCGCATGCTAAGCGAGCGCTCTACCATTTGAGCTAATCCCCCTTCTGGCAGTCCATGTTGGGGTCCATGCTGGTTTCCATGTTGGGGTGCCTGATTCACCACAATTGTGATCATCACATACTTTTCAACCTGTAGCTTTAAGCTTTTTTTTTTTTTTTTTTTTTTTTTTTTATTTAAGTGTGGATGTCTTTCT
>NW_027464232.1:150000-187874 GCF_050947455.1 Rhinoderma darwinii
CTGTTAACCGGAAGGTTGGTGGTTCAAGCCCACCCAGGGACGGCAGTGTCCTCTTTTTGTCTCAGTTGCATGTTACAGAAAATCCTATGGTGCCTCTCAACTTAAAGTTTCGGCCAGAAGAGGAGGGCACCGGTTGTAAGACCATTTCAACATGTACAGTGTGAAAAATTTTGAGAAGAGAAAAAAATCCCAGTGATTTGGATGACATAGTTGCAATGTAGAAAGAATGGTCCAGAGCCTTTGGCCCTCTTTGGTTGTGGGCCTAAATGTCTTTCCATGCGCCACTCTGTTTCAAAGAAGATGACACATGACATGAGAAACTGGGAGGTTCAAGCAAAGCTTGAAGGTTGTGAAAACTTTTTTTTGTCTGATAACCAAAAGGTTGGTGGTTCAAGCCCACCCAGGGATGATTGTACCCTCTTTTTGTTTCAGTTGCATGTCAGAGTTACAGAAAGTCCTACTGTGGCTCTCAACTGAGAGTTTCGGTCGGATGCCCATTTCAAATACCCAACACAAACAAGAGACCCCTCTGAAAATAGATAGAAGACGAGGGCACCGGGAGAGCATTTGTCGACAGGTTGAAACATCATCTATGAGACTAACAAAAGTTCCTTCGAGCCGGAATTGAACCAGCGACCTAAGGATTGCTGATTTTCTACTACAGTCCTCCGCTCTACCAGCTGAGCTATCGAAGGCTTGCTGAGCTGGTTGTCGGGTGCTTCCTAAGCTTGCAAATGAGTTACATGAGTAGGGAAACAGAGGAGAATTGTCCCGCTCTTTGAAAAACTTGGCAAACCAAAACTTTGGAGAATACGGGCGTCGATCCCGTTACCTCTCGCATGCTAAGCGAGCGCTCTACCATTTGAGCTAATCCCCCTTCTGGCAGTCCATGTTGGGGTCCATGTTGGGGTCCATGCTGGTTTCCATGTTGGGGTGCCTGATTCACCACAATTGTGATCATCACATACTTTTCAACCTGTAGCTTTAAGCTTTTTTTTTTTTTTTTTATTTAAGTGTGGATGTCTTTCTCCCGTAAAAGCAGAAGGAGCGTGGAGCTTACAGGGTGCCGGGTGGTGTAAAAGTATAGGTGAGTCGTTAGTGTACAGAGTGAAGAATTGTGGGAAGAGAAAAGAAATCAGAATGATTTAAATAAGAAAGTCGCAACGTAGAAAAGATGGTCTAGATCCAATGGCCCATTTGGTTGTGGGCCCAAAAGCCTTTGCCTGTGCCACTTTGTTGCAAAGGCGAAAACATGTGGCATGAGAAACTGGGAGGTTGCGTGTATAAAAAGCATAGTCTGAAGGTCGTGAAAATGAGATGGTCAGGGATCGGGGGTCTCTATTCTATTTTTACGAGAAAAACATGTGATTCCGACCGGGGATAATGGCCAAATTGTAACAGGGGGCGTGAGTAAAAGAGAGCACTTAGCAGAGGATGGTTTCGATGCATCGACCTCTGGGTTATGGGCCCAGCACGCTTCCGCTGCGCCACTCTGCTGCCATACCTCCAAAAGAGAGGGGTAGCCTATTACCCGCTGACTGTTGTTAAGACGCTAATGTGGAGGCCATCTCTGTGTTGCAATTGTCCATTTGTTGGCGGCTGTAGTTCCACGCAGTTGTTATGTTTTATCATTCTCTTCTTTTTATTGTGTTGATCAGAAGGTCCTCTAAGAAACATACTCCATTTACCATGTTGTGGCTTTTTTACGACTTTAATCAAAGTGGCAGAGCGTGGTTGTCTCTGTGGCGCAATTGGTTAGCGCGTTCGGCTGTTAACCGGAAGGTTGGTGGTTCAAGCCCACCCAGGGACGGCAGTGTCCTCTTTTTGTCTCAGTTGCATGTTACAGAAAATCCTATGGTGCCTCTCAACTTAAAGTTTCGGCCAGAAGAGGAGGGCACCGGTTGTAAGACTATTTCAACATGTACAGTGTGAAAAATTTTGAGAAGAGAAAAAAATCCCAGTGATTTGGATGACATAGTTGCAATGTAGAAAGAATGGTCCAGAGCCTTTGGCCCTCTTTGGTTGTGGGCCTAAATGTCTTTCCATGCGCCACTCTGTTTCAAAGAAGATGACACATGACATGAGAAACTGGGAGGTTCAAGCAAAGCTTGAAGGTTGTGAAAACTTTTTTTTGTCTGATAACCAAAAGGTTGGTGGTTCAAGCCCACCCAGGGATGATTGTACCCTCTTTTTGTTTCAGTTGCATGTCAGAGTTACAGAAAGTCCTACTGTGGCTCTCAACTGAGAGTTTCGGTCGGATGCCCATTTCAAATACCCAACACAAACAAGAGACCCCTCTGAAAATAGATAGAAGACGAGGGCACCGGGAGAGCATTTGTCGACAGGTTGAAACATCATCTATGAGACTAACAAAAGTTCCTTCGAGCCGGAATTGAACCAGCGACCTAAGGATTGCTGATTTTCTACTACAGTCCTCCGCTCTACCAGCTGAGCTATCGAAGGCTTGCTGAGCTGGTTGTCGGGTGCTTCCTAAGCTTGCAAATGAGTTACATGAGTAGGGAAACAGAGGAGAATTGTCCCGCTCTTTGAAAAACTCGGCAAACCAAAACTTTGGAGAATACGGGCGTCGATCCCGTTACCTCTCGCATGCTAAGCGAGCGCTCTACCATTTGAGCTAATCCCCCTTCTGGCAGTCCATGTTGGGGTCCATGCTGGTTTCCATGTTGGGGTGCCTGATTCACCACAATTGTGATCATCACATACTTTTCAACCTGTAGCTTTAAGCTTTTTTTTTTTTTTTTTTTTTTTTTTTATTTAAGTGTGGATGTCTTTCTCCCGTAAAAGCAGAAGGAGCGTGGAGCTTACAGGGTGCCGGGTGGTGTAAAAGTATAGGTGAGTCGTTAGTGTACAGAGTGAAGAATTGTGGGAAGAGAAAAGAAATCAGAATGATTTAAATAAGAAAGTCGCAACGTAGAAAAGATGGTCTAGATCCAATGGCCCATTTGGTTGTGGGCCCAAAAGCCTTTGCCTGTGCCACTTTGTTGCAAAGGCGAAAACATGTGGCATGAGAAACTGGGAGGTTGCGTGTATAAAAAGCATAGTCTGAAGGTCGTGAAAATGAGATGGTCAGGGATCGGGGGTCTCTATTCTATTTTTACGAGAAAAACATGTGATTCCGACCGGGGATAATGGCCAAATTGTAACAGGGGGCGTGAGTAAAAGAGAGCACTTAGCAGAGGATGGTTTCGATGCATCGACCACTGGGTTATGGGCCCAGCACGCTTCCGCTGCGCCACTCTGCTGCCATACCTCCAAAAGAGAGGGGTAGCCTATTACCCGCTGACTGTTGTTAAGACGCTAATGTGGAGGCCATCTCTGTGTTGCAATTGTCCATTTGTTGGCGGCTGTAGTTCCACGCAGTTGTTATGTTTTATCATTCTCTTCTTTTTATTGTGTTGATCAGAAGGTCCTCTAAGAAACATACTCCATTTACCATGTTGTGGCTTTTTTACGACTTTAATCAAAGTGGCAGAGCGTGGTTGTCTCTGTGGCGCAATTGGTTAGCGCGTTCGGCTGTTAACCGGAAGGTTGGTGGTTCAAGCCCACCCAGGGACGGCAGTGTCCTCTTTTTGTCTCAGTTGCATGTTACAGAAAATCCTATGGTGCCTCTCAACTTAAAGTTTCGGCCAGAAGAGGAGGGCACCGGTTGTAAGACTATTTCAACATGTACAGTGTGAAAAATTTTGAGAAGAGAAAAAAATCCCAGTGATTTGGATGACATAGTTGCAATGTAGAAAGAATGGTCCAGAGCCTTTGGCCCTCTTTGGTTGTGGGCCTAAATGTCTTTCCATGCGCCACTCTGTTTCAAAGAAGATGACACATGACATGAGAAACTGGGAGGTTCAAGCAAAGCTTGAAGGTTGTGAAAACTTTTTTTTGTCTGATAACCAAAAGGTTGGTGGTTCAAGCCCACCCAGGGATGATTGTACCCTCTTTTTGTTTCAGTTGCATGTCAGAGTTACAGAAAGTCCTACTGTGGCTCTCAACTGAGAGTTTCGGTCGGATGCCCATTTCAAATACCCAACACAAACAAGAGACCCCTCTGAAAATAGATAGAAGACGAGGGCACCGGGAGAGCATTTGTCGACAGGTTGAAACATCATCTATGAGACTAACAAAAGTTCCTTCGAGCCGGAATTGAACCAGCGACCTAAGGATTGCTGATTTTCTACTACAGTCCTCCGCTCTACCAGCTGAGCTATCGAAGGCTTGCCGAGCTGGTTGTCGGGTGCTTCCTAAGCTTGCAAATGAGTTACATGAGTAGGGAAACAGAGGAGAATTGTCCCGCTCTTTGAAAAACTCGGCAAACCAAAACTTTGGAGGATACGGGCGTCGATCCCGTTACCTCTCGCATGCTAAGCGAGCGCTCTACCATTTGAGCTAATCCCCCTTCTGGCAGTCCATGTTGGGGTCCATGCTGGTTTCCATGTTGGGGTGCCTGATTCACCACAATTGTGATCATCACATACTTTTCAACCTGTAGCTTTAAGCTTTTTTTTTTTTTTTTTTTTTTTTTAAGTGTGGATGTCTTTCTCCCGTAAAAGCAGAAGGAGCGTGGAGCTTACAGGGTGCCGGGTGGTGTAAAAGTATAGGTGAGTCGTTAGTGTACAGAGTGAAGAATTGTGGGAAGAGAAAAGAAATCAGAATGATTTAAATAAGAAAGTCGCAACGTAGAAAAGATGGTCTAGATCCAATGGCCCATTTGGTTGTGGGCCCAAAAGCCTTTGCCTGTGCCACTTTGTTGCAAAGGCGAAAACATGTGGCATGAGAAACTGGGAGGTTGCGTGTATAAAAAGCATAGTCTGAAGGTCGTGAAAATGAGATGGTCAGGGATCGGGGGTCTCTATTCTATTTTTACGAGAAAAACATGTGATTCCGACCGGGGATAATGGCCAAATTGTAACAGGGGGCGTGAGTAAAAGAGAGCACTTAGCAGAGGATGGTTTCGATGCATCGACCTCTGGGTTATGGGCCCAGCACGCTTCCGCTGCACCACTCTGCTGCCATACCTCCAAAAGAGAGGGGTAGCCTATTACCCGCTGACTGTTGTTAAGACGCTAATGTGGAGGCCATCTCTGTGTTGCAATTGTCCATTTGTTGGCGGCTGTAGTTCCACGCAGTTGTTATGTTTTATCATTCTCTTCTTTTTATTGTGTTGATCAGAAGGTCCTCTAAGAAACATACTCCATTTACCATGTTGTGGCTTTTTTACGACTTTAATCAAAGTGGGGGAGCGTGGTTGTCTCTGTGGCGCAATTGGTTAGCGCGTTCGGCTGTTAACCGGAAGGTTGGTGGTTCAAGCCCACCCAGGGACGGCAGTGTCCTCTTTTTGTCTCAGTTGCATGTTACAGAAAATCCTATGGTGCCTCTCAACTTAAAGTTTCGGCCAGAAGAGGAGGGCACCGGTTGTAAGACCATTTCAACATGTACAGTGTGAAAAATTTTGAGAAGAGAAAAAAATCCCAGTGATTTGGATGACATAGTTGCAATGTAGAAAGAATGGCCCAGAGCCTTTGGCCCTCTTTGGTTGTGGGCCTAAATGTCTTTCCATGCGCCACTCTGTTTCAAAGAAGATGACACATGACATGAGAAACTGGGAGGTTCAAGCAAAGCTTGAAGGTTGTGAAAACTTTTTTTTGTCTGATAACCAAAAGGTTGGTGGTTCAAGCCCACCCAGGGATGATTGTACCCTCTTTTTGTTTCAGTTGCATGTCAGAGTTACAGAAAGTCCTACTGTGGCTCTCAACTGAGAGTTTCGGTCGGATGCCCATTTCAAATACCCAACACAAACAAGAGACCCCTCTGAAAATAGATAGAAGACGAGGGCACCGGGAGAGCATTTGTCGACAGGTTGAAACATCATCTATGAGACTAACAAAAGTTCCTTCGAGCCGGAATTGAACCAGCGACCTAAGGATTGCTGATTTTCTACTACAGTCCTCCGCTCTACCAGCTGAGCTATCGAAGGCTTGCCGAGCTGGTTGTCGGGTGCTTCCTAAGCTTGCAAATGAGTTACATGAGTAGGGAAACAGAGGAGAATTGTCCCGCTATTTGAAAAACTCGGCAAACCAAAACTTTGGAGGATACGGGCGTCGATCCCGTTACCTCTCGCATGCTAAGCGAGCGCTCTACCATTTGAGCTAATCCCCCTTCTGGCAGTCCATGTTGGGGTCCATGCTGGTTTCCATGTTGGGGTGCCTGATTCACCACAATTGTGATCATCACATACTTTTCAACCTGTAGCTTTAAGCTTTTTTTTTTTTTTTTTTTTTTTTTTTATTTAAGTGTGGATGTCTTTCTCCCGTAAAAGCAGAAGGAGCGTGGAGCTTACAGGGTGCCGGGTGGTGTAAAAGTATAGGTGAGTCGTTAGTGTACAGAGTGAAGAATTGTGGGAAGAGAAAAGAAATCAGAATGATTTAAATAAGAAAGTCGCAACGTAGAAAAGATGGTCTAGATCCAATGGCCCATTTGGTTGTGGGCCCAAAAGCCTTTGCCTGTGCCACTTTGTTGCAAAGGCGAAAACATGTGGCATGAGAAACTGGGAGGTTGCGTGTATAAAAAGCATAGTCTGAAGGTCGTGAAAATGAGATGGTCAGGGATCGGGGGTCTCTATTCTATTTTTACGAGAAAAACATGTGATTCCGACCGGGGATAATGGCCAAATTGTAACAGGGGGCGTGAGTAAAAGAGAGCACTTAGCAGAGGATGGTTTCGATGCATCGACCTCTGGGTTATGGGCCCAGCACGCTTCCGCTGCGCCACTCTGCTGCCATACCTCTAAAAGAGAGGGGTAGCCTATTACCCGCTGACTGTTGTTAAGACGCTAATGTGGAGGCCATCTCTGTGTTGCAATTGTCCATTTGTTGGCGGCTGTAGTTCCACGCAGTTGTTATGTTTTATCATTCTCTTCTTTTTATTGTGTTGATCAGAAGGTCCTCTAAGAAACATACTCCATTTACCATGTTGTGGCTTTTTTACGACTTTAATCAAAGTGGCGGAGCGTGGTTGTCTCTGTGGCGCAATTGGTTAGCGCGTTCGGCTGTTAACCGGAAGGTTGGTGGTTCAAGCCCACCCAGGGACGGCAGTGTCCTCTTTTTGTCTCAGTTGCATGTTACAGAAAATCCTATGGTGCCTCTCAACTTAAAGTTTCGGCCAGAAGAGGAGGGCACCGGTTGTAAGACTATTTCAACATGTACAGTGTGAAAAATTTTGAGAAGAGAAAAAAATCCCAGTGATTTGGATGACATAGTTGCAATGTAGAAAGAATGGTCCAGAGCCTTTGGCCCTCTTTGGTTGTGGGCCTAAATGTCTTTCCATGCGCCACTCTGTTTCAAAGAAGATGACACATGACATGAGAAACTGGGAGGTTCAAGCAAAGCTTGAAGGTTGTGAAAACTTTTTTTTGTCTGATAACCAAAAGGTTGGTGGTTCAAGCCCACCCAGGGATGATTGTACCCTCTTTTTGTTTCAGTTGCATGTCAGAGTTACAGAAAGTCCTACTGTGGCTCTCAACTGAGAGTTTCGGTCGGATGCCCATTTCAAATACCCAACACAAACAAGAGACCCCTCTGAAAATAGATAGAAGACGAGGGCACCGGGAGAGCATTTGTCGACAGGTTGAAACATCATCTATGAGACTAACAAAAGTTCCTTCGAGCCGGAATTGAACCAGCGACCTAAGGATTGCTGATTTTCTACTACAGTCCTCCGCTCTACCAGCTGAGCTATCGAAGGCTTGCCGAGCTGATTGTCGGGTGCTTCCTAAGCTTGCAAATGAGTTACATGAGTAGGGAAACAGAGGAGAATTGTCCCGCTCTTTGAAAAACTCGGCAAACCAAAACTTTGGAGAATACGGGCGTCGATCCCGTTACCTCTCGCATGCTAAGCGAGCGCTCTACCATTTGAGCTAATCCCCCTTCTGGCAGTCCATGTTGGGGTCCATGCTGGTTTCCATGTTGGGGTGCCTGATTCACCACAATTGTGATCATCACATACTTTTCAACCTGTAGCTTTAAGCTTTTTTTTTTTTTTTTTTTTTTTTTTTATTTAAGTGTGGATGTCTTTCTCCCGTAAAAGCAGAAGGAGCGTGGAGCTTACAGGGTGCCGGGTGGTGTAAAAGTATAGGTGAGTCGTTAGTGTACAGAGTGAAGAATTGTGGGAAGAGAAAAGAAATCAGAATGATTTAAATAAGAAAGTCGCAACGTAGAAAAGATGGTCTAGATCCAATGGCCCATTTGGTTGTGGGCCCAAAAGCCTTTGCCTGTGCCACTTTGTTGCAAAGGCGAAAACATGTGGCATGAGAAACTGGGAGGTTGCGTGTATAAAAAGCATAGTCTGAAGGTCGTGAAAATGAGATGGTCAGGGATCGGGGGTCTCTATTCTATTTTTACGAGAAAAACATGTGATTCCGACCGGGGATAATGGCCAAATTGTAACAGGGGGCGTGAGTAAAAGAGAGCACTTAGCAGAGGATGGTTTCGATGCATCGACCTCTGGGTTATGGGCCCAGCACGCTTCCGCTGCGCCACTCTGCTGCCATACCTCCAAAAGAGAGGGGTAGCCTATTACCCGCTGACTGTTGTTAAGACGCTAATGTGGAGGCCATCTCTGTGTTGCAATTGTCCATTTGTTGGCGGCTGTAGTTCCACGCAGTTGTTATGTTTTATCATTCTCTTCTTTTTATTGTGTTGATCAGAAGGTCCTCTAAGAAACATACTCCATTTACCATGTTGTGGCTTTTTTACGACTTTAATCAAAGTGGGGGAGCGTGGTTGTCTCTGTGGCGCAATTGGTTAGCGCGTTCGGCTGTTAACCGGAAGGTTGGTGGTTCAAGCCCACCCAGGGACGGCAGTGTCCTCTTTTTGTCTCAGTTGCATGTTACAGAAAATCCTATGGTGCCTCTCAACTTAAAGTTTCGGCCAGAAGAGGAGGGCACCGGTTGTAAGACCATTTCAACATGTACAGTGTGAAAAATTTTGAGAAGAGAAAAAAATCCCAGTGATTTGGATGACATAGTTGCAATGTAGAAAGAATGGTCCAGAGCCTTTGGCCCTCTTTGGTTGTGGGCCTAAATGTCTTTCCATGCGCCACTCTGTTTCAAAGAAGATGACACATGACATGAGAAACTGGGAGGTTCAAGCAAAGCTTGAAGGTTGTGAAAACTTTTTTTTGTCTGATAACCAAAAGGTTGGTGGTTCAAGCCCACCCAGGGATGATTGTACCCTCTTTTTGTTTCAGTTGCATGTCAGAGTTACAGAAAGTCCTACTGTGGCTCTCAACTGAGAGTTTCGGTCGGATGCCCATTTCAAATACCCAACACAAACAAGAGACCCCTCTGAAAATAGATAGAAGACGAGGGCACCGGGAGAGCATTTGTCGACAGGTTGAAACATCATCTATGAGACTAACAAAAGTTCCTTCGAGCCGGAATTGAACCAGCGACCTAAGGATTGCTGATTTTCTACTACAGTCCTCCGCTCTACCAGCTGAGCTATCGAAGGCTTGCCGAGCTGGTTGTCGGGTGCTTCCTAAGCTTGCAAATGAGTTACATGAGTAGGGAAACAGAGGAGAATTGTCCCGCTCTTTGAAAAACTCGGCAAACCAAAACTTTGGAGAATACGGGCGTCGATCCCGTTACCTCTCGCATGCTAAGCGAGCGCTCTACCATTTGAGCTAATCCCCCTTCTGGCAGTCCATGTTGGGGTCCATGCTGGTTTTCATGTTGGGGTGCCTGATTCACCACAATTGTGATCATCACATACTTTTCAACCTGTAGCTTTAAGCTTTTTTTTTTTTTTTTTTTTTTTTTTTATTTAAGTGTGGATGTCTTTCTCCCGTAAAAGCAGAAGGAGCGTGGAGCTTACAGGGTGCCGGGTGGTGTAAAAGTATAGGTGAGTCGTTAGTGTACAGAGTGAAGAATTGTGGGAAGAGAAAAGAAATCAGAATGATTTAAATAAGAAAGTCGCAACGTAGAAAAGATGGTCTAGATCCAATGGCCCATTTGGTTGTGGGCCCAAAAGCCTTTGCCTGTGCCACTTTGTTGCAAAGGCGAAAACATGTGGCATGAGAAACTGGGAGGTTGCGTGTATAAAAAGCATAGTCTGAAGGTCGTGAAAATGAGATGGTCAGGGATCGGGGGTCTCTATTCTATTTTTACGAGAAAAACATGTGATTCCGACCGGGGATAATGGCCAAATTGTAACAGGGGGCGTGAGTAAAAGAGAGCACTTAGCAGAGGATGGTTTCGATGCATCGACCTCTGGGTTATGGGCCCAGCACGCTTCCGCTGCACCACTCTGCTGCCATACCTCCAAAAGAGAGGGGTAGCCTATTACCCGCTGACTGTTGTTAAGACGCTAATGTGGAGGCCATCTCTGTGTTGCAATTGTCCATTTGTTGGCGGCTGTAGTTCCACGCAGTTGTTATGTTTTATCATTCTCTTCTTTTTATTGTGTTGATCAGAAGGTCCTCTAAGAAACATACTCCATTTACCATGTTGTGGCTTTTTTACGACTTTAATCAAAGTGGGGGAGCGTGGTTGTCTCTGTGGCGCAATTGGTTAGCGCGTTCGGCTGTTAACCGGAAGGTTGGTGGTTCAAGCCCACCCAGGGACGGCAGTGTCCTCTTTTTGTCTCAGTTGCATGTTACAGAAAATCCTATGGTGCCTCTCAACTTAAAGTTTCGGCCAGAAGAGGAGGGCACCGGTTGTAAGACCATTTCAACATGTACAGTGTGAAAAATTTTGAGAAGAGAAAAAAATCCCAGTGATTTGGATGACATGGTTGCAATGTAGAAAGAATGGTCCAGAGCCTTTGGCCCTCTTTGGTTGTGGGCCTAAATGTCTTTCCATGCGCCACTCTGTTTCAAAGAAGATGACACATGACATGAGAAACTGGGAGGTTCAAGCAAAGCTTGAAGGTTGTGAAAACTTTTTTTTGTCTGATAACCAAAAGGTTGGTGGTTCAAGCCCACCCAGGGATGATTGTACCCTCTTTTTGTTTCAGTTGCATGTCAGAGTTACAGAAAGTCCTACTGTGGCTCTCAACTGAGAGTTTCGGTCGGATGCCCATTTCAAATACCCAACACAAACAAGAGACCCCTCTGAAAATAGATAGAAGACGAGGGCACCGGGAGAGCATTTGTCGACAGGTTGAAACATCATCTATGAGACTAACAAAAGTTCCTTCGAGCCGGAATTGAACCAGCGACCTAAGGATTGCTGATTTTCTACTACAGTCCTCCGCTCTACCAGCTGAGCTATCGAAGGCTTGCCGAGCTGGTTGTCGGGTGCTTCCTAAGCTTGCAAATGAGTTACATGAGTAGGGAAACAGAGGAGAATTGTCCCGCTCTTTGAAAAACTCGGCAAACCAAAACTTTGGAGAATACGGGCGTCGATCCCGTTACCTCTCGCATGCTAAGCGAGCGCTCTACCATTTGAGCTAATCCCCCTTCTGGCAGTCCATGTTGGGGTCCATGCTGGTTTCCATGTTGGGGTGCCTGATTCACCACAATTGTGATCATCACATACTTTTCAACCTGTAGCTTTAAGCTTTTTTTTTTTTTTTTTTTTTTTAAGTGTGGATGTCTTTCTCCCGTAAAAGCAGAAGGAGCGTGGAGCTTACAGGGTGCCGGGTGGTGTAAAAGTATAGGTGAGTCGTTAGTGTACAGAGTGAAGAATTGTGGGAAGAGAAAAGAAATCAGAATGATTTAAATAAGAAAGTCGCAACGTAGAAAAGATGGTCTAGATCCAATGGCCCATTTGGTTGTGGGCCCAAAAGCCTTTGCCTGTGCCACTTTGTTGCAAAGGCGAAAACATGTGGCATGAGAAACTGGGAGGTTGCGTGTATAAAAAGCATAGTCTGAAGGTCGTGAAAATGAGATGGTCAGGGATCGGGGGTCTCTATTCTATTTTTACGAGAAAAACATGTGATTCCGACCGGGGATAATGGCCAAATTGTAACAGGGGGCGTGAGTAAAAGAGAGCACTTAGCAGAGGATGGTTTCGATGCATCGACCTCTGGGTTATGGGCCCAGCACGCTTCCGCTGCACCACTCTGCTGCCATACCTCCAAAAGAGAGGGGTAGCCTATTACCCGCTGACTGTTGTTAAGACGCTAATGTGGAGGCCATCTCTGTGTTGCAATTGTCCATTTGTTGGCGGCTGTAGTTCCACGCAGTTGTTATGTTTTATCATTCTCTTCTTTTTATTGTGTTGATCAGAAGGTCCTCTAAGAAACATACTCCATTTACCATGTTGTGGCTTTTTTACGACTTTAATCAAAGTGGGGGAGCGTGGTTGTCTCTGTGGCGCAATTGGTTAGCGCGTTCGGCTGTTAACCGGAAGGTTGGTGGTTCAAGCCCACCCAGGGACGGCAGTGTCCTCTTTTTGTCTCAGTTGCATGTTACAGAAAATCCTATGGTGCCTCTCAACTTAAAGTTTCGGCCAGAAGAGGAGGGCACCGGTTGTAAGACCATTTCAACATGTACAGTGTGAAAAATTTTGAGAAGAGAAAAAAATCCCAGTGATTTGGATGACATAGTTGCAATGTAGAAAGAATGGTCCAGAGCCTTTGGCCCTCTTTGGTTGTGGGCCTAAATGTCTTTCCATGCGCCACTCTGTTTCAAAGAAGATGACACATGACATGAGAAACTGGGAGGTTCAAGCAAAGCTTGAAGGTTGTGAAAACTTTTTTTTGTCTGATAACCAAAAGGTTGGTGGTTCAAGCCCACCCAGGGATGATTGTACCCTCTTTTTGTGTCAGTTGCATGTCAGAGTTACAGAAAGTCCTACTGTGGCTCTCAACTGAGAGTTTCGGTCGGATGCCCATTTCAAATACCCAACACAAACAAGAGACCCCTCTGAAAATAGATAGAAGACGAGGGCACCGGGAGAGCATTTGTCGACAGGTTGAAACATCATCTATGAGACTAACAAAAGTTCCTTCGAGCCGGAATTGAACCAGCGACCTAAGGATTGCTGATTTTCTACTACAGTCCTCCGCTCTACCAGCTGAGCTATCGAAGGCTTGCCGAGCTGGTTGTCGGGTGCTTCCTAAGCTTGCAAATGAGTTACATGAGTAGGGAAACAGAGGAGAATTGTCCCGCTCTTTGAAAAACTCGGCAAACCAAAACTTTGGAGAATACGGGCGTCGATCCCGTTACCTCTCGCATGCTAAGCGAGCGCTCTACCATTTGAGCTAATCCCCCTTCTGGCAATCCATGTTGGGGTCCATGCTGGTTTCCATGTTGGGGTGCCTGATTCACCACAATTGTGATCATCACATACTTTTCAACCTGTAGCTTTAAGCTTTTTTTTTTTTTTTTTTTTTTTAAGTGTGGATGTCTTTCTCCCGTAAAAGCAGAAGGAGCGTGGAGCTTACAGGGTGCCGGGTGGTGTAAAAGTATAGGTGAGTCGTTAGTGTACAGAGTGAAGAATTGTGGGAAGAGAAAAGAAATCAGAATGATTTAAATAAGAAAGTCGCAACGTAGAAAAGATGGTCTAGATCCAATGGCCCATTTGGTTGTGGGCCCAAAAGCCTTTGCCTGTGCCACTTTGTTGCAAAGGCGAAAACATGTGGCATGAGAAACTGGGAGGTTGCGTGTATAAAAAGCATAGTCTGAAGGTCGTGAAAATGAGATGGTCAGGGATCGGGGGTCTCTATTCTATTTTTACGAGAAAAACATGTGATTCCGACCGGGGATAATGGCCAAATTGTAACAGGGGGCGTGAGTAAAAGAGAGCACTTAGCAGAGGATGGTTTCGATGCATCGACCTCTGGGTTATGGGCCCAGCACGCTTCCGCTGCACCACTCTGCTGCCATACCTCCAAAAGAGAGGGGTAGCCTATTACCCGCTGACTGTTGTTAAGACGCTAATGTGGAGGCCATCTCTGTGTTGCAATTGTCCATTTGTTGGCGGCTGTAGTTCCACGCAGTTGTTATGTTTTATCATTCTCTTCTTTTTATTGTGTTGATCAGAAGGTCCTCTAAGAAACATACTCCATTTACCATGTTGTGGCTTTTTTACGACTTTAATCAAAGTGGGGGAGCGTGGTTGTCTCTGTGGCGCAATTGGTTAGCGCGTTCGGCTGTTAACCGGAAGGTTGGTGGTTCAAGCCCACCCAGGGACGGCAGTGTCCTCTTTTTGTCTCAGTTGCATGTTACAGAAAATCCTATGGTGCCTCTCAACTTAAAGTTTCGGCCAGAAGAGGAGGGCACCGGTTGTAAGACCATTTCAACATGTACAGTGTGAAAAATTTTGAGAAGAGAAAAAAATCCCAGTGATTTGGATGACATAGTTGCAATGTAGAAAGAATGGTCCAGAGCCTTTGGCCCTCTTTGGTTGTGGGCCTAAATGTCTTTCCATGCGCCACTCTGTTTCAAAGAAGATGACACATGACATGAGAAACTGGGAGGTTCAAGCAAAGCTTGAAGGTTGTGAAAACTTTTTTTTGTCTGATAACCAAAAGGTTGGTGGTTCAAGCCCACCCAGGGATGATTGTACCCTCTTTTTGTTTCAGTTGCATGTCAGAGTTACAGAAAGTCCTACTGTGGCTCTCAACTGAGAGTTTCGGTCGGATGCCCATTTCAAATACCCAACACAAACAAGAGACCCCTCTGAAAATAGATAGAAGACGAGGGCACCGGGAGAGCATTTGTCGACAGGTTGAAACATCATCTATGAGACTAACAAAAGTTCCTTCGAGCCGGAATTGAACCAGCGACCTAAGGATTGCTGATTTTCTACTACAGTCCTCCGCTCTACCAGCTGAGCTATCGAAGGCTTGCCGAGCTGGTTGTCGGGTGCTTCCTAAGCTTGCAAATGAGTTACATGAGTAGGGAAACAGAGGAGAATTGTCCCGCTCTTTGAAAAACTCGGCAAACCAAAACTTTGGAGAATACGGGCATCGATCCCGTTACCTCTCGCATGCTAAGCGAGCGCTCTACCATTTGAGCTAATCCCCCTTCTGGCAGTCCATGTTGGGGTCCATGCTGGTTTCCATGTTGGGGTGCCTGATTCACCACAATTGTGATCATCACATACTTTTCAACCTGTAGCTTTAAGCTTTTTTTTTTTTTTTTTTTTAAGTGTGGATGTCTTTCTCCCGTAAAAGCAGAAGGAGCGTGGAGCTTACAGGGTGCCGGGTGGTGTAAAAGTATAGGTGAGTCGTTAGTGTACAGAGTGAAGAATTGTGGGAAGAGAAAAGAAATCAGAATGATTTAAATAAGAAAGTCGCAACGTAGAAAAGATGGTCTAGATCCAATGGCCCATTTGGTTGTGGGCCCAAAAGCCTTTGCCTGTGCCACTTTGTTGCAAAGGCGAAAACATGTGGCATGAGAAACTGGGAGGTTGCGTGTATAAAAAGCATAGTCTGAAGGTCGTGAAAATGAGATGGTCAGGGATCGGGGGTCTCTATTCTATTTTTACGAGAAAAACATGTGATTCCGACCGGGGATAATGGCCAAATTGTAACAGGGGGCGTGAGTAAAAGAGAGCACTTAGCAGAGGATGGTTTCGATGCATCGACCTCTGGGTTATGGGCCCAGCACGCTTCCGCTGCACCACTCTGCTGCCATACCTCCAAAAGAGAGGGGTAGCCTATTACCCGCTGACTGTTGTTAAGACGCTAATGTGGAGGCCATCTCTGTGTTGCAATTGTCCATTTGTTGGCGGCTGTAGTTCCACGCAGTTGTTATGTTTTATCATTCTCTTCTTTTTATTGTGTTGATCAGAAGGTCCTCTAAGAAACATACTCCATTTACCATGTTGTGGCTTTTTTACGACTTTAATCAAAGTGGGGGAGCGTGGTTGTCTCTGTGGCGCAATTGGTTAGCGCGTTCGGCTGTTAACCGGAAGGTTGGTGGTTCAAGCCCACCCAGGGACGGCAGTGTCCTCTTTTTGTCTCAGTTGCATGTTACAGAAAATCCTATGGTGCCTCTCAACTTAAAGTTTCGGCCAGAAGAGGAGGGCACCGGTTGTAAGACCATTTCAACATGTACAGTGTGAAAAATTTTGAGAAGGGAAAAAAATCCCAGTGATTTGGATGACATAGTTGCAATGTAGAAAGAATGGTCCAGAGCCTTTGGCCCTCTTTGGTTGTGGGCCTAAATGTCTTTCCATGCGCCACTCTGTTTCAAAGAAGATGACACATGACATGAGAAACTGGGAGGTTCAAGCAAAGCTTGAAGGTTGTGAAAACTTTTTTTTGTCTGATAACCAAAAGGTTGGTGGTTCAAGCCCACCCAGGGATGATTGTACCCTCTTTTTGTTTCAGTTGCATGTCAGAGTTACAGAAAGTCCTACTGTGGCTCTCAACTGAGAGTTTCGGTCGGATGCCCATTTCAAATACCCAACACAAACAAGAGACCCCTCTGAAAATAGATAGAAGACGAGGGCACCGGGAGAGCATTTGTCGACAGGTTGAAACATCATCTATGAGACTAACAAAAGTTCCTTCGAGCCGGAATTGAACCAGCGACCTAAGGGTTGCTGATTTTCTACCACAGTCCTCCGCTCTACCAGCTGAGCTATCGAAGGCTTGCCGAGCTGGTTGTCGGGTGCTTCCTAAGCTTGCAAATGAGTTACATGAGTAGGGAAACAGAGGAGAATTGTCCCGCTCTTTGAAAAATTCGGCAAACAAAAACTTTGGAGAATACGGGCGTCGATCCCGTTACCTCTCGCATGCTAAGCGAGCGCTCTACCATTTGAGCTAATCCCCCTTCTGGCAGTCCATGTTGGGGTCCATGCTGGTTTTCATGTTGGGGTGCCTGATTCACCACAATTGTGATCATCACATACTTTTCAACCTGTAGCTTTAAGCTTTTTTTTTTTTTTTTTTTTTTTTTTATTTAAGTGTGGATGTCTTTCTCCCGTAAAAGCAGAAGGAGCGTGGAGCTTACAGGGTGCCGGGTGGTGTAAAAGTATAGGTGAGTCGTTAGTGTACAGAGTGAAGAATTGTGGGAAGAGAAAATAAATCAGAATGATTTAAATAAGAAAGTCGCAACGTAGAAAAGATGGTCTAGATCCAATGGCCCATTTGGTTGTGGGCCCAAAAGCCTTTGCCTGTGCCACTTTGTTGCAAAGGCGAAAACATGTGGCATGAGAAACTGGGAGGTTGCGTGTATAAAAAGCATAGTCTGAAGGTCGTGAAAATGAGATGGTCAGGGATCGGGGGTCTCTATTCTATTTTTACGAGAAAAACATGTGATTCCGACCGGGGATAATGGCCAAATTGTAACAGGGGGCGTGAGTAAAAGAGAGCACTTAGCAGAGGATGGTTTCGATGCATCGACCTCTGGGTTATGGGCCCAGCACGCTTCCGCTGCGCCACTCTGCTGCCATACCTCCAAAAGAGAGGGGGTAGCCTATTACCCGCTGACTGTTGTTAAGACGCTAATGTGGAGGCCATCTCTGTGTTGCAATTGTCCATTTGTTGGCGGCTGTAGTTCCACGCAGTTGTTATGTTTTATCATTCTCTTCTTTTTATTGTGTTGATCAGAAGGTCCTCTAAGAAACATACTCCATTTACCATGTTGTGGCTTTTTTACGACTTTAATCAAAGTGGGGGAGCGTGGTTGTCTCTGTGGTGCAATTGGTTAGCGCGTTCGGCTGTTAACCGGAAGGTTGGTGGTTCAAGCCCACCCAGGGACGGCAGTGTCCTCTTTTTGTCTCAGTTGCATGTTACAGAAAATCCTATGGTGCCTCTCAACTTAAAGTTTCGGCCAGAAGAGGAGGGCACCGGTTGTAAGACCATTTCAACATGTACAGTGTGAAAAATTTTGAGAAGAGAAAAAAATCCCAGTGATTTGGATGACATAGTTGCAATGTAGAAAGAATGGTCCAGAGCCTTTGGCCCTCTTTGGTTGTGGGCCTAAATGTCTTTCCATGCGCCACTCTGTTTCAAAGAAGATGACACATGACATGAGAAACTGGGAGGTTCAAGCAAAGCTTGAAGGTTGTGAAAACTTTTTTTTGTCTGATAACCAAAAGGTTGGTGGTTCAAGCCCACCCAGGGATGATTGTACCCTCTTTTTGTTTCAGTTGCATGTCAGAGTTACAGAAAGTCCTACTGTGGCTCTCAACTGAGAGTTTCGGTCGGATGCCCATTTCAAATACCCAACACAAACAAGAGACCCCTCTGAAAATAGATAGAAGACGAGGGCACCGGGAGAGCATTTGTCGACAGGTTGAAACATCATCTATGAGACTAACAAAAGTTCCTTCGAGCCGGAATTGAACCAGCGACCTAAGGATTGCTGATTTTCTACTACAGTCCTCCGCTCTACCAGCTGAGCTATCGAAGGCTTGCCGAGCTGGTTGTCGGGTGCTTCCTAAGCTTGCAAATGAGTTACATGAGTAGGGAAACAGAGGAGAATTGTCCCGCTCTTTGAAAAACTCGGCAAACCAAAACTTTGGAGAATACGGGCGTCGATCCCGTTACCTCTCGCATGCTAAGCGAGCGCTCTACCATTTGAGCTAATCCCCCTTCTGGCAGTCCATGTTGGGGTCCATGCTGGTTTTCATGTTGGGGTGCCTGATTCACCACAATTGTGATCATCACATACTTTTCAACCTGTAGCTTTAAGCTTTTTTTTTTTTTTTTTTTTTTTTTTTTATTTAAGTGTGGATGTCTTTCTCCCGTAAAAGCAGAAGGAGCGTGGAGCTTACAGGGTGCCGGGTGGTGTAAAAGTATAGGTGAGTCGTTAGTGTACAGAGTGAAGAATTGTGGGAAGAGAAAATAAATCAGAATGATTTAAATAAGAAAGTCGCAACGTAGAAAAGATGGTCTAGATCCAATGGCCCATTTGGTTGTGGGCCCAAAAGCCTTTGCCTGTGCCACTTTGTTGCAAAGGCGAAAACATGTGGCATGAGAAACTGGGAGGTTGCGTGTATAAAAAGCATAGTCTGAAGGTCGTGAAAATGAGATGGTCAGGGATCGGGGGTCTCTATTCTATTTTTACGAGAAAAACATGTGATTCCGACCGGGGATAATGGCCAAATTGTAACAGGGGGCGTGAGTAAAAGAGAGCACTTAGCAGAGGATGGTTTCGATGCATCGACCTCTGGGTTATGGGCCCAGCACGCTTCCGCTGCACCACTCTGCTGCCATACCTCCAAAAGAGAGGGGTAGCCTATTACCCGCTGACTGTTGTTAAGACGCTAATGTGGAGGCCATCTCTGTGTTGCAATTGTCCATTTGTTGGCGGCTGTAGTTCCACGCAGTTGTTATGTTTTATCATTCTCTTCTTTTTATTGTGTTGATCAGAAGGTCCTCTAAGAAACATACTCCATTTACCATGTTGTGGCTTTTTTACGACTTTAATCAAAGTGGGGGAGCGTGGTTGTCTCTGTGGCGCAATTGGTTAGCGCGTTCGGCTGTTAACCGGAAGGTTGGTGGTTCAAGCCCACCCAGGGACGGCAGTGTCCTCTTTTTGTCTCAGTTGCATGTTACAGAAAATCCTATGGTGCCTCTCAACTTAAAGTTTCGGCCAGAAGAGGAGGGCACCGGTTGTAAGACCATTTCAACATGTACAGTGTGAAAAATTTTGAGAAGAGAAAAAAATCCCAGTGATTTGGATGACATAGTTGCAATGTAGAAAGAATGGTCCAGAGCCTTTGGCCCTCTTTGGTTGTGGGCCTAAATGTCTTTCCATGCGCCACTCTGTTTCAAAGAAGATGACACATGACATGAGAAACTGGGAGGTTCAAGCAAAGCTTGAAGGTTGTGAAAACTTTTTTTTGTCTGATAACCAAAAGGTTGGTGGTTCAAGCCCACCCAGGGATGATTGTACCCTCTTTTTGTTTCAGTTGCATGTCAGAGTTACAGAAAGTCCTACTGTGGCTCTCAACTGAGAGTTTCGGTCGGATGCCCATTTCAAATACCCAACACAAACAAGAGACCCCTCTGAAAATAGATAGAAGACGAGGGCACCGGGAGAGCATTTGTCGACAGGTTGAAACATCATCTATGAGACTAACAAAAGTTCCTTCGAGCCGGAATTGAACCAGCGACCTAAGGATTGCTGATTTTCTACTACAGTCCTCCGCTCTACCAGCTGAGCTATGGAAGGCTTGCCGAGCTGGTTGTCGGGTGCTTCCTAAGCTTGCAAATGAGTTACATGAGTAGGGAAACAGAGGAGAATTGTCCCGCTCTTTGAAAAACTCGGCAAACCAAAACTTTGGAGAATACGGGCGTCGATCCCGTTACCTCTCGCATGCTAAGCGAGCGCTCTACCATTTGAGCTAATCCCCCTTCTGGCAGTCCATGTTGGGGTCCATGCTGGTTTCCATGTTGGGGTGCCTGATTCACCACAATTGTGATCATCACATACTTTTCAACCTGTAGCTTTAAGCTTTTTTTTTTTTTTTTTTTTTTTTTTATTTAAGTGTGGATGTCTTTCTCCCGTAAAAGCAGAAGGAGCGTGGAGCTTACAGGGTGCCGGGTGGTGTAAAAGTATAGGTGAGTCGTTAGTGTACAGAGTGAAGAATTGTGGGAAGAGAAAAGAAATCAGAATGATTTAAATAAGAAAGTCGCAACGTAGAAAAGATGGTCTAGATCCAATGGCCCATTTGGTTGTGGGCCCAAAAGCCTTTGCCTGTGCCACTTTGTTGCAAAGGCGAAAACATGTGGCATGAGAAACTGGGAGGTTGCGTGTATAAAAAGCATAGTCTGAAGGTCGTGAAAATGAGATGGTCAGGGATCGGGGGTCTCTATTCTATTTTTACGAGAAAAACATGTGATTCCGACCGGGGATAATGGCCAAATTGTAACAGGGGGCGTGAGTAAAAGAGAGCACTTAGCAGAGGATGGTTTCGATGCATCGACCTCTGGGTTATGGGCCCAGCACGCTTCCGCTGCGCCACTCTGCTGCCATACCTCCAAAAGAGAGGGGTAGCCTATTACCCGCTGACTGTTGTTAAGACGCTAATGTGGAGGCCATCTCTGTGTTGCAATTGTCCATTTGTTGGCGGCTGTAGTTCCACGCAGTTGTTATGTTTTATCATTCTCTTCTTTTTATTGTGTTGATCAGAAGGTCCTCTAAGAAACATACTCCATTTACCATGTTGTGGCTTTTTTACGACTTTAATCAAAGTGGGGGAGCGTGGTTGTCTCTGTGGCGCAATTGGTTAGCGCGTTCGGCTGTTAACCGGAAGGTTGGTGGTTCAAGCCCACCCAGGGACGGCAGTGTCCTCTTTTTGTCTCAGTTGCATGTTACAGAAAATCCTATGGTGCCTCTCAACTTAAAGTTTCGGCCAGAAGAGGAGGGCACCGGTTGTAAGACCATTTCAACATGTACAGTGTGAAAAATTTTGAGAAGAGAAAAAAATCCCAGTGATTTGGATGACATAGTTGCAATGTAGAAAGAATGGTCCAGAGCCTTTGGCCCTCTTTGGTTGTGGGCCTAAATGTCTTTCCATGCGCCACTCTGTTTCAAAGAAGATGACACATGACATGAGAAACTGGGAGGTTCAAGCAAAGCTTGAAGGTTGTGAAAACTTTTTTTTGTCTGATAACCAAAAGGTTGGTGGTTCAAGCCCACCCAGGGATGATTGTACCCTCTTTTTGTTTCAGTTGCATGTCAGAGTTACAGAAAGTCCTACTGTGGCTCTCAACTGAGAGTTTCGGTCGGATGCCCATTTCAAATACCCAACACAAACAAGAGACCCCTCTGAAAATAGATAGAAGACGAGGGCACCGGGAGAGCATTTGTCGACAGGTTGAAACATCATCTATGAGACTAACAAAAGTTCCTTCGAGCCGGAATTGAACCAGCGACCTAAGGATTGCTGATTTTCTACTACAGTCCTCCGCTCTACCAGCTGAGCTATCGAAGGCTTGCCGAGCTGGTTGTCGGGTGCTTCCTAAGCTTGCAAATGAGTTACATGAGTAGGGAAACAGAGGAGAATTGTCCCGCTCTTTGAAAAACTCGGCAAACCAAAACTTTGGAGAATACGGGCGTCGATCCCGTTACCTCTCGCATGCTAAGCGAGCGCTCTACCATTTGAGCTAATCCCCCTTCTGGCAGTCCATGTTGGGGTCCATGCTGGTTTCCATGTTGGGGTGCCTGATTCACCACAATTGTGATCATCACATACTTTTCAACCTGTAGCTTTAAGCTTTTTTTTTTTTTTTTTTTTTTTTTTTTATTTAAGTGTGGATGTCTTTCTCCCGTAAAAGCAGAAGGAGCGTGGAGCTTACAGGGTGCCGGGTGGTGTAAAAGTATAGGTGAGTCGTTAGTGTACAGAGTGAAGAATTGTGGGAAGAGAAAAGAAATCAGAATGATTTAAATAAGAAAGTCGCAACGTAGAAAAGATGGTCTAGATCCAATGGCCCATTTGGTTGTGGGCCCAAAAGCCTTTGCCTGTGCCACTTTGTTGCAAAGGCGAAAACATGTGGCATGAGAAACTGGGAGGTTGCGTGTATAAAAAGCATAGTCTGAAGGTCGTGAAAATGAGATGGTCAGGGATCGGGGGTCTCTATTCTATTTTTACGAGAAAAACATGTGATTCCGACCGGGGATAATGGCCAAATTGTAACAGGGGGCGTGAGTAAAAGAGAGCACTTAGCAGAGGATGGTTTCGATCCATCGACCTCTGGGTTATGGGCCCAGCACGCTTCCGCTGCGCCACTCTGCTGCCATACCTCCAAAAGAGAGGGGTAGCCTATTACCCGCTGACTGTTGTTAAGACGCTAATGTGGAGGCCATCTCTGTGTTGCAATTGTCCATTTGTTGGCGGCTGTAGTTCCACGCAGTTGTTATGTTTTATCATTCTCTTCTTTTTATTGTGTTGATCAGAAGGTCCTCTAAGAAACATACTCCATTTACCATGTTGTGGCTTTTTTACGACTTTAATCAAAGTGGGGGAGCGTGGTTGTCTCTGTGGCGCAATTGGTTAGCGCGTTCGGCTGTTAACCGGAAGGTTGGTGGTTCAAGCCCACCCAGGGACGGCAGTGTCCTCTTTTTGTCTCAGTTGCATGTTACAGAAAATCCTATGGTGCCTCTCAACTTAAAGTTTCGGCCAGAAGAGGAGGGCACCGGTTGTAAGACCATTTCAACATGTACAGTGTGAAAAATTTTGAGAAGAGAAAAAAATCCCAGTGATTTGGATGACATAGTTGCAATGTAGAAAGAATGGTCCAGAGCCTTTGGCCCTCTTTGGTTGTGGGCCTAAATGTCTTTCCATGCGCCACTCTGTTTCAAAGAAGATGACACATGACATGAGAAACTGGGAGGTTCAAGCAAAGCTTGAAGGTTGTGAAAACTTTTTTTTGTCTGATAACCAAAAGGTTGGTGGTTCAAGCCCACCCAGGGATGATTGTACCCTCTTTTTGTTTCAGTTGCATGTCAGAGTTACAGAAAGTCCTACTGTGGCTCTCAACTGAGAGTTTCGGTCGGATGCCCATTTCAAATACCCAACACAAACAAGAGACCCCTCTGAAAATAGATAGAAGACGAGGGCACCGGGAGAGCATTTGTCGACAGGTTGAAACATCATCTATGAGACTAACAAAAGTTCCTTCGAGCCGGAATTGAACCAGCGACCTAAGGATTGCTGATTTTCTACTACAGTCCTCCGCTCTACCAGCTGAGCTATCGAAGGCTTGCCGAGCTGGTTGTCGGGTGCTTCCTAAGCTTGCAAATGAGTTACATGAGTAGGGAAACAGAGGAGAATTGTCCCGCTCTTTGAAAAACTCGGCAAACCAAAACTTTGGAGAATACGGGCGTCGATCCCGTTACCTCTCGCATGCTAAGCGAGCGCTCTACCATTTGAGCTAATCCCCCTTCTGGCAGTCCATGTTGGGGTCCATGCTGGTTTCCATGTTGGGGTGCCTGATTCACCACAATTGTGATCATCACATACTTTTCAACCTGTAGCTTTAAGCTTTTTTTTTTTTTTTTTTTTTTTTTTTTTGTGTGGATGTCTTTCTCCCGTAAAAGCAGAAGGAGCGTGGAGCTTACAGGGTGCCGGGTGGTGTAAAAGTATAGGTGAGTCGTTAGTGTACAGAGTGAAGAATTGTGGGAAGAGAAAAGAAATCAGAATGATTTAAATAAGAAAGTCGCAACGTAGAAAAGATGGTCTAGATCCAATGGCCCATTTGGTTGTGGGCCCAAAAGCCTTTGCCTGTGCCACTTTGTTGCAAAGGCGAAAACATGTGGCATGAGAAACTGGGATGTTGCGTGTATAAAAAGCATAGTCTGAAGGTCGTGAAAATGAGATGGTCAGGGATCGGGGGTCTCTATTCTATTTTTACGAGAAAAACATGTGATTCCGACCGGGGATAATGGCCAAATTGTAACAGGGGGCGTGAGTAAAAGAGAGCACTTAGCAGAGGATGGTTTCGATCCATCGACCTCCGGGTTATGGGCCCAGCACGCTTCCGCTGCGCCACTCTGCTGCCATACCTCCAAAAGAGAGGGGTAGCCTATTACCCGCTGACTGTTGTTAAGACGCTAATGTGGAGGCCATCTCTGTGTTGCAATTGTCCATTTGTTGGCGGCTGTAGTTCCACGCAGTTGTTATGTTTTATCATTCTCTTCTTTTTATTGTGTTGATCAGAAGGTCCTCTAAGAAACATACTCCATTTACCATGTTGTGGCTTTTTTACGACTTTAATCAAAGTGGGGGAGCGTGGTTGTCTCTGTGGCGCAATTGGTTAGCGCGTTCGGCTGTTAACCGGAAGGTTGGTGGTTCAAGCCCACCCAGGGACGGCAGTGTCCTCTTTTTGTCTCAGTTGCATGTTACAGAAAATCCTATGGTGCCTCTCAACTTAAAGTTTCGGCCAGAAGAGGAGGGCACCGGTTGTAAGACCATTTCAACATGTACAGTGTGAAAAATTTTGAGAAGAGAAAAAAATCCCAGTGATTTGGATGACATAGTTGCAATGTAGAAAGAATGGTCCAGAGCCTTTGGCCCTCTTTGGTTGTGGGCCTAAATGTCTTTCCATGCGCCACTCTGTTTCAAAGAAGATGACACATGACATGAGAAACTGGGAGGTTCAAGCAAAGCTTGAAGGTTGTGAAAACTTTTTTTTGTCTGATAACCAAAAGGTTGGTGGTTCAAGCCCACCCAGGGATGATTGTACCCTCTTTTTGTTTCAGTTGCATGTCAGAGTTACAGAAAGTCCTACTGTGGCTCTCAACTGAGAGTTTCGGTCGGATGCCCATTTCAAATACCCAACACAAACAAGAGACCCCTCTGAAAATAGATAGAAGACGAGGGCACCGGGAGAGCATTTGTCGACAGGTTGAAACATCATCTATGAGACTAACAAAAGTTCCTTCGAGCCGGAATTGAACCAGCGACCTAAGGATTGCTGATTTTCTACTACAGTCCTCCGCTCTACCAGCTGAGCTATCGAAGGCTTGCCAAGCTGGTTGTCGGGTGCTTCCTAAGCTTGCAAATGAGTTACATGAGTAGGGAAACAGAGGAGAATTGTCCCGCTCTTTGAAAAACTCGGCAAACCAAAACTTTGGAGAATACGGGCGTCGATCCCGTTACCTCTCGCATGCTAAGCGAGCGCTCTACCATTTGAGCTAATCCCCCTTCTGGCAGTCCATGTTGGGGTCCATGCTGGTTTCCATGTTGGGGTGCCTGATTCACCACAATTGTGATCATCACATACTTTTCAACCTGTAGCTTTAAGCTTTTTTTTTTTTTTTTTTTTTAAGTGTGGATGTCTTTCTCCCGTAAAAGCAGAAGGAGCGTGGAGCTTACAGGGTGCCGGGTGGTGTAAAAGTATAGGTGAGTCGTTAGTGTACAGAGTGAAGAATTGTGGGAAGAGAAAAGAAATCAGAATGATTTAAATAAGAAAGTCGCAACGTAGAAAAGATGGTCTAGATCCAATGGCCCATTTGGTTGTGGGCCCAAAAGCCTTTGCCTGTGCCACTTTGTTGCAAAGGCGAAAACATGTGGCATGAGAAACTGGGATGTTGCGTGTATAAAAAGCATAGTCTGAAGGTCGTGAAAATGAGATGGTCAGGGATCGGGGGTCTCTATTCTATTTTTACGAGAAAAACATGTGATTCCGACCGGGGATAATGGCCAAATTGTAACAGGGGGCGTGAGTAAAAGAGAGCACTTAGCAGAGGATGGTTTCGATCCATCGACCTCCGGGTTATGGGCCCAGCACGCTTCCGCTGCGCCACTCTGCTGCCATACCTCCAAAAGAGAGGGGTAGCCTATTACCCGCTGACTGTTGTTAAGACGCTAATGTGGAGGCCATCTCTGTGTTGCAATTGTCCATTTGTTGGCGGCTGTAGTTCCACGCAGTTGTTATGTTTTATCATTCTCTTCTTTTTATTGTGTTGATCAGAAGGTCCTCTAAGAAACATACTCCATTTACCATGTTGTGGCTTTTTTACGACTTTAATCAAAGTGGGGGAGCGTGGTTGTCTCTGTGGCGCAATTGGTTAGCGCGTTCGGCTGTTAACCGGAAGGTTGGTGGTTCAAGCCCACCCAGGGACGGCAGTGTCCTCTTTTTGTCTCAGTTGCATGTTACAGAAAATCCTATGGTGCCTCTCAACTTAAAGTTTCGGCCAGAAGAGGAGGGCACCGGTTGTAAGACCATTTCAACATGTACAGTGTGAAAAATTTTGAGAAGAGAAAAAAATCCCAGTGATTTGGATGACATAGTTGCAATGTAGAAAGAATGGTCCAGAGCCTTTGGCCCTCTTTGGTTGTGGGCCTAAATGTCTTTCCATGCGCCACTCTGTTTCAAAGAAGATGACACATGACATGAGAAACTGGGAGGTTCAAGCAAAGCTTGAAGGTTGTGAAAACTTTTTTTTGTCTGATAACCAAAAGGTTGGTGGTTCAAGCCCACCCAGGGATGATTGTACCCTCTTTTTGTTTCAGTTGCATGTCAGAGTTACAGAAAGTCCTACTGTGGCTCTCAACTGAGAGTTTCGGTCGGATGCCCATTTCAAATACCCAACACAAACAAGAGACCCCTCTGAAAATAGATAGAAGACGAGGGCACCGGGAGAGCATTTGTCGACAGGTTGAAACATCATCTATGAGACTAACAAAAGTTCCTTCGAGCCGGAATTGAACCAGCGACCTAAGGATTGCTGATTTTCTACTACAGTCCTCCGCTCTACCAGCTGAGCTATCGAAGGCTTGCCAAGCTGGTTGTCGGGTGCTTCCTAAGCTTGCAAATGAGTTACATGAGTAGGGAAACAGAGGAGAATTGTCCCGCTCTTTGAAAAACTCGGCAAACCAAAACTTTGGAGAATACGGGCGTCGATCCCGTTACCTCTCGCATGCTAAGCGAGCGCTCTACCATTTGAGCTAATCCCCCTTCTGGCAGTCCATGTTGGGGTCCATGCTGGTTTCCATGTTGGGGTGCCTGATTCACCACAATTGTGATCATCACATACTTTTCAACCTGTAGCTTTAAGCTTTTTTTTTTTTTTTTTTTTTAAGTGTGGATGTCTTTCTCCCGTAAAAGCAGAAGGAGCGTGGAGCTTACAGGGTGCCGGGTGGTGTAAAAGTATAGGTGAGTCGTTAGTGTACAGAGTGAAGAATTGTGGGAAGAGAAAAGAAATCAGAATGATTTAAATAAGAAAGTCGCAACGTAGAAAAGATGGTCTAGATCCAATGGCCCATTTGGTTGTGGGCCCAAAAGCCTTTGCCTGTGCCACTTTGTTGCAAAGGCGAAAACATGTGGCATGAGAAACTGGGATGTTGCGTGTATAAAAAGCATAGTCTGAAGGTCGTGAAAATGAGATGGTCAGGGATCGGGGGTCTCTATTCTATTTTTACGAGAAAAACATGTGATTCCGACCGGGGATAATGGCCAAATTGTAACAGGGGGCGTGAGTAAAAGAGAGCACTTAGCAGAGGATGGTTTCGATCCATCGACCTCCGGGTTATGGGCCCAGCACGCTTCCGCTGCGCCACTCTGCTGCCATACCTCCAAAAGAGAGGGGTAGCCTATTACCCGCTGACTGTTGTTAAGACGCTAATGTGGAGGCCATCTCTGTGTTGCAATTGTCCATTTGTTGGCGGCTGTAGTTCCACGCAGTTGTTATGTTTTATCATTCTCTTCTTTTTATTGTGTTGATCAGAAGGTCCTCTAAGAAACATACTCCATTTACCATGTTGTGGCTTTTTTACGACTTTAATCAAAGTGGGGGAGCGTGGTTGTCTCTGTGGCGCAATTGGTTAGCGCGTTCGGCTGTTAACCGGAAGGTTGGTGGTTCAAGCCCACCCAGGGACGGCAGTGTCCTCTTTTTGTCTCAGTTGCATGTTACAGAAAATCCTATGGTGCCTCTCAACTTAAAGTTTCGGCCAGAAGAGGAGGGCACCGGTTGTAAGACCATTTCAACATGTACAGTGTGAAAAATTTTGAGAAGAGAAAAAAATCCCAGTGATTTGGATGACATAGTTGCAATGTAGAAAGAATGGTCCAGAGCCTTTGGCCCTCTTTGGTTGTGGGCCTAAATGTCTTTCCATGCGCCACTCTGTTTCAAAGAAGATGACACATGACATGAGAAACTGGGAGGTTCAAGCAAAGCTTGAAGGTTGTGAAAACTTTTTTTTGTCTGATAACCAAAAGGTTGGTGGTTCAAGCCCACCCAGGGATGATTGTACCCTCTTTTTGTTTCAGTTGCATGTCAGAGTTACAGAAAGTCCTACTGTGGCTCTCAACTGAGAGTTTCGGTCGGATGCCCATTTCAAATACCCAACACAAACAAGAGACCCCTCTGAAAATAGATAGAAGACGAGGGCACCGGGAGAGCATTTGTCGACAGGTTGAAACATCATCTATGAGACTAACAAAAGTTCCTTCGAGCCGGAATTGAACCAGCGACCTAAGGATTGCTGATTTTCTACTACAGTCCTCCGCTCTACCAGCTGAGCTATCGAAGGCTTGCAGAGCTGGTTGTCGGGTGCTTCCTAAGCTTGCAAATGAGTTACATGAGTAGGGAAACAGAGGAGAATTGTCCCGCTCTTTGAAAAACTCGGCAAACCAAAACTTTGGAGAATACGGGCGTCGATCCCGTTACCTCTCGCATGCTAAGCGAGCGCTCTACCATTTGAGCTAATCCCCCTTCTGGCAGTCCATGTTGGGGTCCATGCTGGTTTCCATGTTGGGGTGCCTGATTCACCACAATTGTGATCATCACATACTTTTCAACCTGTAGCTTTAAGCTTTTTTTTTTTTTTTTTTTTTTTTTTAAGTGTGGATGTCTTTCTCCCGTAAAAGCAGAAGGAGCGTGGAGCTTACAGGGTGCCGGGTGGTGTAACAGTATAGGTGAGTCGTTAGTGTACAGAGTGAAGAATTGTGGGAAGAGAAAAGAAATCAGAATGATTTAAATAAGAAAGTCGCAACGTAGAAAAGATGGTCTAGATCCAATGGCCCATTTGGTTGTGGGCCCAAAAGCCTTTGCCTGTGCCACTTTGTTGCAAAGGCGAAAACATGTGGCATGAGAAACTGGGAGGTTGCGTGTATAAAAAGCATAGTCTGAAGGTCGTGAAAATGAGATGGTCAGGGATCGGGGGTCTCTATTCTATTTTTACGAGAAAAACATGTGATTCCGACCGGGGATAATGGCCAAATTGTAACAGGGGGCGTGAGTAAAAGAGAGCACTTAGCAGAGGATGGTTTCGATCCATCGACCTCTGGGTTATGGGCCCAGCACGCTTCCGCTGCGCCACTCTGCTGCCATACCTCCAAAAGAGAGGGGTAGCCTATTACCCGCTGACTGTTGTTAAGACGCTAATGTGGAGGCCATCTCTGTGTTGCAATTGTCCATTTGTTGGCGGCTGTAGTTCCACGCAGTTGTTATGTTTTATCATTCTCTTCTTTTTATTGTGTTGATCAGAAGGTCCTCTAAGAAACATACTCCATTTACCATGTTGTGGCTTTTTTACGACTTTAATCAAAGTGGGGGAGCGTGGTTGTCTCTGTGGCGCAATTGGTTAGCGCGTTCGGCTGTTAACCGGAAGGTTGGTGGTTCAAGCCCACCCAGGGACGGCAGTGTCCTCTTTTTGTCTCAGTTGCATGTTACAGAAAATCCTATGGTGCCTCTCAACTTAAAGTTTCGGCCAGAAGAGGAGGGCACCGGTTGTAAGACCATTTCAACATGTACAGTGTGAAAAATTTTGAGAAGAGAAAAAAATCCCAGTGATTTGGATGACATAGTTGCAATGTAGAAAGAATGGTCCAGAGCCTTTGGCCCTCTTTGGTTGTGGGCCTAAATGTCTTTCCATGCGCCACTCTGTTTCAAAGAAGATGACACATGACATGAGAAACTGGGAGGTTCAAGCAAAGCTTGAAGGTTGTGAAAACTTTTTTTTGTCTGATAACCAAAAGGTTGGTGGTTCAAGCCCACCCAGGGATGATTGTACCCTCTTTTTGTTTCAGTTGCATGTCAGAGTTACAGAAAGTCCTACTGTGGCTCTCAACTGAGAGTTTCGGTCGGATGCCCATTTCAAATACCCAACACAAACAAGAGACCCCTCTGAAAATAGATAGAAGACGAGGGCACCGGGAGAGCATTTGTCGACAGGTTGAAACATCATCTATGAGACTAACAAAAGTTCCTTCGAGCCGGAATTGAACCAGCGACCTAAGGATTGCTGATTTTCTACCACAGTCCTCCGCTCTACCAGCTGAGCTATCGAAGGCTTGCCGAGCTGGTTGTCGGGTGCTTCCTAAGCTTGCAAATAAGTTACATGAGTAGGGAAACAGAGGAGAATTGTCCCGCTCTTTGAAAAACTCGGCAAACCAAAACTTTGGAGAATACGGGCGTCGATCCCGTTACCTCTCGCATGCTAAGCGAGCGCTCTACCATTTGAGCTAATCCCCCTTCTGGCAGTCCATGTTGGGGTCCATGCTGGTTTCCATGTTGGGGTGCCTGATTCACCACAATTGTGATCATCACATACTTTTCAACCTGTAGCTTTAAGCTTTTTTTTTTTTTTAAGTGTGGATGTCTTTCTCCCGTAAAAGCAGAAGGAGCGTGGAGCTTACAGGGTGCCGGGTGGTGTAAAAGTATAGGTGAGTCGTTAGTGTACAGAGAGAAGAATTGTGGGAAGAGAAAAGAAATCAGAATGATTTAAATAAGAAAGTCGCAATGTAGAAAAGATGGTCTAGATCCAATGGCCCATTTGGTTGTGGGCCCAAAAGCCTTTGCCTGTGCCACTTTGTTGCAAAGGCGAAAACATGTGGCATGAGAAACTGGGAGGTTGCGTGTATAAAAAGCATAGTCTGAAGGTCGTGAAAATGAGATGGTCAGGGATCGGGGGTCTCTATTCTATTTTTACGAGAAAAACATGTGATTCCGACCGGGGATAATGGCCAAATTGTAACAGGGGGCGTGAGTAAAAGAGAGCACTTAGCAGAGGATGGTTTCGATCCATCGACCTCTGGGTTATGGGCCCAGCACGCTTCCGCTGCGCCACTCTGCTGCCATACCTCCAAAAGAGAGGGGTAGCCTATTACCCGCTGACTGTTGTTAAGACGCTAATGTGGAGGCCATCTCTGTGTTGCAATTGTCCATTTGTTGGCGGCTGTAGTTCCACGCAGTTGTTATGTTTTATCATTCTCTTCTTTTTATTGTGTTGATCAGAAGGTCCTCTAAGAAACATACTCCATTTACCATGTTGTGGCTTTTTTACGACTTTAATCAAAGTGGGGGAGCGTGGTTGTCTCTGTGGCGCAATTGGTTAGCGCGTTCGGCTGTTAACCGGAAGGTTGGTGGTTCAAGCCCACCCAGGGACGGCAGTGTCCTCTTTTTGTCTCAGTTGCATGTTACAGAAAATCCTATGGTGCCTCTCAACTTAAAGTTTCGGCCAGAAGAGGAGGGCACCGGTTGTAAGACCATTTCAACATGTACAGTGTGAAAAATTTTGAGAAGAGAAAAAAATCCCAGTGATTTGGATGACATAGTTGCAATGTAGAAAGAATGGTCCAGAGCCTTTGGCCCTCTTTGGTTGTGGGCCTAAATGTCTTTCCATGCGCCACTCTGTTTCAAAGAAGATGACACATGACATGAGAAACTGGGAGGTTCAAGCAAAGCTTGAAGGTTGTGAAAACTTTTTTTTGTCTGATAACCAAAAGGTTGGTGGTTCAAGCCCACCCAGGGATGATTGTACCCTCTTTTTGTTTCAGTTGCATGTCAGAGTTACAGAAAGTCCTACTGTGGCTCTCAACTGAGAGTTTCGGTCGGATGCCCATTTCAAATACCCAACACAAACAAGAGACCCCTCTGAAAATAGATAGAAGACGAGGGCACCGGGAGAGCATTTGTCGACAGGTTGAAACATCATCTATGAGACTAACAAAAGTTCCTTCGAGCCGGAATTGAACCAGCGACCTAAGGATTGCTGATTTTCTACTACAGTCCTCCGCTCTACCAGCTGAGCTATCGAAGGCTTGCCGAGCTGGTTGTCGGGTGCTTCCTAAGCTTGCAAATAAGTTACATGAGTAGGGAAACAGAGGAGAATTGTCCCGCTCTTTGAAAAACTCGGCAAACCAAAACTTTGGAGAATACGGGCGTCGATCCCGTTACCTCTCGCATGCTAAGCGAGCGCTCTACCATTTGAGCTAATCCCCCTTCTGGCAGTCCATGTTGGGGTCCATGCTGGTTTCCATGTTGGGGTGCCTGATTCACCACAATTGTGATCATCACATACTTTTCAACCTGTAGCTTTAAGCTTTTTTTTTTTTTTTTTTTTTTTAAGTGTGGATGTCTTTCTCCCGTAAAAGCAGAAGGAGCGTGGAGCTTACAGGGTGCCGGGTGGTGTAAAAGTATAGGTGAGTCGTTAGTGTACAGAGTGAAGAATTGTGGGAAGAGAAAAGAAATCAGAATGATTTAAATAAGAAAGTCGCAACGTAGAAAAGATGGTCTAGATCCAATGGCCCATTTGGTTGTGGGCCCAAAAGCCTTTGCCTGTGCCACTTTGTTGCAAAGGCGAAAACATGTGGCATGAGAAACTGGGAGGTTGCGTGTATAAAAAGCATAGTCTGAAGGTCGTGAAAATGAGATGGTCAGGGATCGGGGGTCTCTATTCTATTTTTACGAGAAAAACATGTGATTCCGACCGGGGATAATGGCCAAATTGTAACAGGGGGCGTGAGTAAAAGAGAGCACTTAGCAGAGGATGGTTTCGATGCATCGACCTCTGGGTTATGGGCCCAGCACGCTTCCGCTGCGCCACTCTGCTGCCATACTTCCAAAAGAGAGGGGTAGCCTATTACCCGCTGACTGTTGTTAAGACGCTAATGTGGAGGCCATCTCTGTGTTGCAATTGTCCATTTGTTGGCGGCTGTAGTTCCACGCAGTTGTTATGTTTTATCATTCTCTTCTTTTTATTGTGTTGATCAGAAGGTCCTCTAAGAAACATACTCCATTTACCATGTTGTGGCTTTTTTACGACTTTAATCAAAGTGGGGGAGCGTGGTTGTCTCTGTGGCGCAATTGGTTAGCGCGTTCGGCTGTTAACCGGAAGGTTGGTGGTTCAAGCCCACCCAGGGACGGCAGTGTCCTCTTTTTGTCTCAGTTGCATGTTACAGAAAATCCTATGGTGCCTCTCAACTTAAAGTTTCGGCCAGAAGAGGAGGGCACCGGTCGTAAGACCATTTCAACATGTACAGTGTGAAAAATTTTGAGAAGAGAAAAAAATCCCAGTGATTTGGATGACATAGTTGCAATGTAGAAAGAATGGTCCAGAGCCTTTGGCCCTCTTTGGTTGTGGGCCTAAATGTCTTTCCATGCGCCACTCTGTTTCAAAGAAGATGACACATGACATGAGAAACTGGGAGGTTCAAGCAAAGCTTGAAGGTTGTGAAAACTTTTTTTTGTCTGATAACCAAAAGGTTGGTGGTTCAAGCCCACCCAGGGATGATTGTACCCTCTTTTTGTTTCAGTTGCATGTCAGAGTTACAGAAAGTCCTACTGTGGCTCTCAACTGAGAGTTTCGGTCGGATGCCCATTTCAAATACCCAACACAAACAAGAGACCCCTCTGAAAATAGATAGAAGACGAGGGCACCGGGAGAGCATTTGTCGACAGGTTGAAACATCATCTATGAGACTAACAAAAGTTCCTTCGAGCCGGAATTGAACCAGCGACCTAAGGATTGCTGATTTTCTACTACAGTCCTCCGCTCTACCAGCTGAGCTATCGAAGGCTTGCCGAGCTGGTTGTCGGGTGCTTCCTAAGCTTGCAAACGAGTTACATGAGTAGGGAAACAGAGGAGAATTGTCCCGCTCTTTGAAAAACTCGGCAAACCAAAACTTTGGAGAATACGGGCGTCGATCCCGTTACCTCTCGCATGCTAAGCGAGCGCTCTACCATTTGAGCTAATCCCCCTTCTGGCAGTCCATGTTGGGGTCCATGCTGGTTTCCATGTTGGGGTGCCTGATTCACCACAATTGTGATCATCACATACTTTTCAACCTGTAGCTTTAAGCTTTTTTTTTTTTTTTTTTTTTTAAGTGTGGATGTCTTTCTCCCGTAAAAGCAGAAGGAGCGTGGAGCTTACAGGGTGCCGGGTGGTGTAAAAGTATAGGTGAGTCGTTAGTGTACAGAGTGAAGAATTGTGGGAAGAGAAAAGAAATCAGAATGATTTAAATAAGAAAGTCGCAACGTAGAAAAGATGGTCTAGATCCAATGGCCCATTTGGTTGTGGGCCCAAAAGCCTTTGCCTGTGCCACTTTGTTGCAAAGGCGAAAACATGTGGCATGAGAAACTGGGAGGTTGCGTGTATAAAAAGCATAGTCTGAAGGTCGTGAAAATGAGATGGTCAGGGATCGGGGGTCTCTATTCTATTTTTACGAGAAAAACATGTGATTCCGACCGGGGATAATGGCCAAATTGTAACAGGGGGCGTGAGTAAAAGAGAGCACTTAGCAGAGGATGGTTTCGATCCATCGACCTCTGGGTTATGGGCCCAGCACGCTTCCGCTGCGCCACTCTGCTGCCATACCTCCAAAAGAGAGGGGTAGCCTATTACCCGCTGACTGTTGTTAAGACGCTAATGTGGAGGCCATCTCTGTGTTGCAATTGTCCATTTGTTGGCGGCTGTAGTTCCACGCAGTTGTTATGTTTTATCATTCTCTTCTTTTTATTGTGTTGATCAGAAGGTCCTCAAAGAAACATACTCCATTTACCATGTTGTGGCTTTTTTACGACTTTAATCAAAGTGGGGGAGCGTGGTTGTCTCTGTGGCGCAATTGGTTAGCGCGTTCGGCTGTTAACCGGAAGGTTGGTGGTTCAAGCCCACCCAGGGACGGCAGTGTCCTCTTTTTGTCTCAGTTGCATGTTACAGAAAATCCTATGGTGCCTCTCAACTTAAAGTTTCGGCCAGAAGAGGAGGGCACCGGTTGTAAGACCATTTCAACATGTACAGTGTGAAAAATTTTGAGAAGAGAAAAAAATCCCAGTGATTTGGATGACATAGTTGCAATGTAGAAAGAATGGTCCAGAGCCTTTGGCCCTCTTTGGTTGTGGGCCTAAATGTCTTTCCATGCGCCACTCTGTTTCAAAGAAGATGACACATGACATGAGAAACTGGGAGGTTCAAGCAAAGCTTGAAGGTTGTGAAAAAATTTTTTTGTCTGATAACCAAAAGGTTGGTGGTTCAAGCCCACCCAGGGATGATTGTACCCTCTTTTTGTTTCAGTTGCATGTCAGAGTTACAGAAAGTCCTACTGTGGCTCTCAACTGAGAGTTTCGGTCGGATGCCCATTTCAAATACCCAACACAAACAAGAGACCCCTCTGAAAATAGATAGAAGACGAGGGCACCGGGAGAGCATTTGTCGACAGGTTGAAACATCATCTATGAGACTAACAAAAGTTCCTTCGAGCCGGAATTGAACCAGCGACCTAAGGATTGCTGATTTTCTACTACAGTCTTCCGCTCTACCAGCTGAGCTATCGAAGGCTTGCCGAGCTGGTTGTCGGGTGCTTCCTAAGCTTGCAAATAAGTTACATGAGTAGGGAAACAGAGGAGAATTGTCCCGCTCTTTGAAAAACTCGGCAAACCAAAACTTTGGAGAATACGGGCGTCGATCCCGTTACCTCTCGCATGCTAAGCGAGCGCTCTACCATTTGAGCTAATCCCCCTTCTGGCAGTCCATGTTGGGGTCCATGCTGGTTTCCATGTTGGGGTGCCTGATTCACCACAATTGTGATCATCACATACTTTTCAACCTGTAGCTTTAAGCTTTTTTTTTTTTTTTTTTTTTTTAAGTGTGGATGTCTTTCTCCCGTAAAAGCAGAAGGAGCGTGGAGCTTACAGGGTGCCGGGTGGTGTAAAAGTATAGGTGAGTCGTTAGTGTACAGAGTGAAGAATTGTGGGAAGAGAAAAGAAATCAGAATGATTTAAATAAGAAAGTCGCAACGTAGAAAAGATGGTCTAGATCCAATGGCCCATTTGGTTGTGGGCCCAAAAGCCTTTGCCTGTGCCACTTTGTTGCAAAGGCGAAAACATGTGGCATGAGAAACTGGGAGGTTGCGTGTATAAAAAGCATAGTCTGAAGGTCGTGAAAATGAGATGGTCAGGGATCGGGGGTCTCTATTCTATTTTTACGAGAAAAACATGTGATTCCGACCGGGGATAATGGCCAAATTGTAACAGGGGGCGTGAGTAAAAGAGAGCACTTAGCAGAGGATGGTTTCGATGCATCGACCTCTGGGTTATGGGCCCAGCACGCTTCCGCTGCGCCACTCTGCTGCCATACTTCCAAAAGAGAGGGGTAGCCTATTACCCGCTGACTGTTGTTAAGACGCTAATGTGGAGGCCATCTCTGTGTTGCAATTGTCCATTTGTTGGCGGCTGTAGTTCCACGCAGTTGTTATGTTTTATCATTCTCTTCTTTTTATTGTGTTGATCAGAAGGTCCTCTAAGAAACATACTCCATTTACCATGTTGTGGCTTTTTTACGACTTTAATCAAAGTGGGGGAGCGTGGTTGTCTCTGTGGCGCAATTGGTTAGCGCGTTCGGCTGTTAACCCGGAAGGTTGGTGGTTCAAGCCCACCCAGGGACGGCAGTGTCCTCTTTTTGTCTCAGTTGCATGTTACAGAAAATCCTATGGTGCCTCTCAACTTAAAGTTTCGGCCAGAAGAGGAGGGCACCGGTCGTAAGACCATTTCAACATGTACAGTGTGAAAAATTTTGAGAAGAGAAAAAAATCCCAGTGATTTGGATGACATAGTTGCAATGTAGAAAGAATGGTCCAGAGCCTTTGGCCCTCTTTGGTTGTGGGCCTAAATGTCTTTCCATGCGCCACTCTGTTTCAAAGAAGATGACACATGACATGAGAAACTGGGAGGTTCAAGCAAAGCTTGAAGGTTGTGAAAACTTTTTTTTGTCTGATAACCAAAAGGTTGGTGGTTCAAGCCCACCCAGGGATGATTGTACCCTCTTTTTGTTTCAGTTGCATGTCAGAGTTACAGAAAGTCCTACTGTGGCTCTCAACTGAGAGTTTCGGTCGGATGCCCATTTCAAATACCCAACACAAACAAGAGACCCCTCTGAAAATAGATAGAAGACGAGGGCACCGGGAGAGCATTTGTCGACAGGTTGAAACATCATCTATGAGACTAACAAAAGTTCCTTCGAGCCGGAATTGAACCAGCGACCTAAGGATTGCTGATTTTCTACTACAGTCCTCCGCTCTACCAGCTGAGCTATCGAAGGCTTGCCGAGCTGGTTGTCGGGTGCTTCCTAAGCTTGCAAACGAGTTACATGAGTAGGGAAACAGAGGAGAATTGTCCCGCTCTTTGAAAAACTCGGCAAACCAAAACTTTGGAGAATACGGGCGTCGATCCCGTTACCTCTCGCATGCTAAGCGAGCGCTCTACCATTTGAGCTAATCCCCCTTCTGGCAGTC